>NC_040905.2:154120750-154421145 GCF_004126475.2 Phyllostomus discolor | reverse complement strand
CATAAAATCAGAAAGGTAGGCCACCAATATATTAAATTTCCTTGTTTACCCTAGCTAACAAGCTGAGCTAATGGTATTACTCAGGTTCAGTTTCTTGAATATTGCTTCTTACAAATATATAATCTACATACAATATTAAATCCAAATAGCTATTGTTATTGTTTCAATTGCATGCATATGCTATTTCCCCAAGACAACATTATAGATATTATATTTTTATAAGCTGATAATAAAATAGTACATTTTTCTACCATGTTTTAAGCTTTTATGTACAACTTATATATATTGTTAATATTTTCTGAATAAACCACATATAAATTTCCCATGTTCTTGATGCCTGATGTAACAGCACTTGAGAAAGTATCTTTTATATATTCCTAATATAATAAAGACAGCATAATTTTTGTTTAATTACATAGAGCAAGGTAAAGTGAATTGCCTTATCTTGCCAATTAAATACATACTACAAGCATATCCATTAAAAATAAACTTGTTAAAGCAAACACCAAATCTCCTCCTTCAGCTCTTCCTCTCTCCCCCAGATCTGTACCCGTTTCGCATGAAAGTTCAATAGTCACTTAGGGTTATTCATAAACAGGCTTTTGTTTATTCTTCCAAGCCCATTCCCACTACTGCTGTCTATAAATTTTGCTCTCCAAGCAAACGGGATACTTTCCTTTTCTCCAGGATGGTCACTCTGTTTCTTCTTGTTATGCATTTATTGATGTTTTGTCCTTTTCTCTCATCCTGATCAATCCTCTCCATTTTTAAAGATTCCATTAAAATCCCATCCTCTTCCCTGAAGGGACTAAGACTTTTTTCCCCCAAAAGGCAGTTTCATAGTCCCAGATAGTGGAACGGTGGTTACCAGAGACTGAGGGCTGGGAGAAGAGGAGATGCTGATCAAAAGGCACACACTTTCAGTTTTAAAATGAGTAAGTTCTGGAGACCAAATGTACATCATGGTGCTGTCGGTAATAACAATGCATTGCACTGTTGAAGTCTGCCAAGAGGGTAGATCCCCAGTGTTCTCACCCCACACACACATGCACACAATGGTAACTATGGGTGGTGATGGATAGTTAATTTTATTGTAGTAATCATTTCTCAATATATACATATATCAAAACATCACTCTGTACACTTTAAAGATGCATAAGTTTTGTCAAAAATAAACATGTAAAAAGTTCTTTTTGACTTCCATCAAATATAGACAAGATCAAATAGATCCACAGTGCAGTTATGTGTTTGTGTCATTCACCAGACAATTAATTATAGATAGTCCCTAAGAAGACAGACAGGAGTAAGCCAAAAAGTCATAACAAAAAAATCAGGCCATTTTTGCCATCCTTTAGCCCCTGAAGCCATCAATAGCTGTCATCTCTCACAGTCTCTGCTGAACCGGGATACCTCTCAGAGTTCTCATGAGTTAGGAATCCACTAACAATCAGAGTGGCTACAGGGGATAAAGTGGTAAAATTTGAATCTGGAAACTTTGTTTCTGCTTTTGGCCACATCCCTCAAAAGCTGTACAAACAGATGATACAATTTGAAATGAGAAAATGTAGATAATGAAAATAGTTTTGAACTTAGATATTATAAATATGCTATATAATATTATCTCAGATTATATTTTAGCCCCCTCGTGAGACAAGGCCTGCTGGTTTAACAAGCAGTCCTCCAGCAGGGAAAAAATAAACAAAACAAAAAAAACCTTTGATTCATAACATCAGTGAATTTCCTTGGTGGAAATACTACTATCCAGAAGACTGCAAACTACTAATGGGACATCACTAAGCACAGACATGGGAAGAGATGCTCAGTAATGTGTTGTTATGCAGAATTATCACCAAAGAGATACAATAGACATAAATAACCTCAAGAGTAAAGGTAATAGTGTAAGTTAGTGAAATAAATAGGAAGTGATGAATTTTGAATATGTATTTTTTTTGCTTTAAATAAATACATATATCTAATGTGATATTTATACTTAATAAGGGCTGTCTTTAGCAACTGGCCTATGAGCAGGTACCAACCAGCTGTAGGACACCACTGGTAGCATCACATTTTCCTCTTCAAATGTTTTAGCTCAACAGCCATGTTTGACTGGGTCACATATTCCAGTGTTTGCACATGATGAAACTTAATTACTGCTTTTTAAAAGAAATATGGTGCACTTAAAATGAAAAGATTGCTTGAGATATTTAAAACATATATTTATTCAAAATTCATTTATTGACTGTGCACAATTTGCCAGATACTCTATTAAACTAAGAGAGGAGTAAAAACATCATATGGGCTAACACTAATCAACAAGTCTTCTGAGGCAAGTGATCAACAAAGAAATCTGGTGATTCCTTTGAGTTCCTTTTAGGTCTTCTGCTCATGCTTGTAACTAATTGGGGAAGGGCCAGCATGCTCTCGTGGACTTTCACTCATTCGCCTTGCTTAACTTCATAAAAGATGGAGTATGGTCTTCCATTCACAGTCCCATTCTGTTCAACTCTTCCTGGCCTTCATTTTTGGATTCTGTTACCCACAACACTGCTCAGTGCAGGGAACCTCAACACAAGCAGCCTCCCTCCCTGCAGTGGCAAACTTCAGTGACCCGGCTAGGCCTGGGTGCAAAGTGCTTTGCTGCTGAAACTGCCCACAGCCAGGAGGCTGCACACTCACACTGCTGTAACCTCCACAACCTCTGTGGGAAGCAGGACCTGCTTTTATCCCCATTTTATGAGTAAGGAGACAGGTTTTGAGACGTTCGGTATCTTGTGCAGGGTCATTTCATGAGTAAGGGTTACAGCTAGTAAAGGGCTTATTTCTTTCCATCGCACCACTTTCCTGCTTCTTCCTTCTCATAACACATGAGCATCTCGGTACAATTTTTAAGCATGGCAGGCTGGAGGATCTTTTAAAACAAGGGAGAAGAGGTAGATGGTATATTATATTTAAATCTGTTTTTCCAATAAATGTTGCCCTAACAGTTTTTATTTGACTGTCTTCTCATTTAAACATAACAGAAGGCTGAATAGTGATATAAAGTTTGAGGGCAAGTAACCACAGGACCTGAAATTCCCTTAAAGAGGTGGGTTACAACCCACAGTTGGCATGTTAACTGTGAGCTAAATGGCAAGTCAACCCTAACAAGATCTTCTTCTTTTACTTTTCACTCTTTATTTTATGTAAATATTTATTTTATAGAAGGAAACCATAATTATTATTTACTTCTTGATGTAGGAATCATACTACCTACCACACATATAACACAAGATATAAGAAAAATATTTATCTGGGATTTCAGGTTCAAGTTTAAAAATTACAGGTCCACTATTATAGAGGCAGGGCAGCTGCTGCTAAGAGTTTTGACTTTAAAAAGCCAGATACATTTTTCAAGAGCTTGCTTAAAAGGAAAGATGAAATGATTAAGAACAAAAGAGAGGGGAAAGTAAGATATCACTCTCTTTCTCTCTCCTCCCATTCTCCCCCTCCTCCCATTTCCTCCTTTCCCCCTCTCCTTCTCCTTTTCCCTTTCTCCCTGACTCTCTCTTTTTTGTCCTGGCCAGTGTAGCCAGGTGTCATCCCATAACCCAAAAGGTCACAGGTTTGATTCCCCATCAGGGCACACACCTAGGTTGCAGGTTTTATCCCCAGTTGGAGCATGTGCAAGGGGCAACTGATCAATGTTGCTCTCTCACATCCATGTTTCTCTCCCTTTGTCTTTCTTCCTCTCCCCTTCTCTCTAATATCCATAAGCATATCCTCAGGTGAGGATTAAAAAAAACAAATAAGATCTTTTTTTGCAGTCCATCATTTGGAAAGATATGCCTGATAGAACCATATCCACCATGATACAAACTCTTTTAAAGTAAAATGCAGGGGAAAGTTACATAAAGAAAGCAATAAAGCCCAAATCACACCATCTTGGCCCAGATTGGCAATCTGATAATGCTAAGAGAAATTTCAACTCCTTGAGAGATGTATTCCACAAAATCACTGAGAAGACAAAAATAATGTGGCAAGAAAATTCTCAGAAAAAAAAGGGACTAGAATCTACAGCTAGCATGTCAGTTTTGATATTATTCTCTGATTAAAGATTTTTATGAGAGGATCTTAGAAACCCACACTGATGATAGGGTTTGCCCTTCACCAGATTTTTATGCAATGTGGCTATTTACATGATAGGCCAACATCCAGGTATTAAGATCAGGTGTGACCATGAAAACAACTGTGAGGTAAGAGCCAGGTCCCAGCCCATCCATGCGAAGAACCTGCTTGAAGATCTTCTGTTTTCTGCAAATGGCAAAAAACCCCACATTAGGCACAACCAGAGAAACATCAGGCCTGCATTCAGAGGAGGAATTTTGGTTACTTCTTGTCTATTCTGTATTCTAAAGGGCAGGAGGCTTTGTGTTATGGACCCAAGAACAGGAAAAGGAGGGATCATTAGAAATACAGAGGTAGTTTTAAGTTTCCAATAGAAGTCAATGAGAGAAAAAAAGTCAAGCATATTTATAAATGCAAAATTAAAAATAAAGTCAGTTTTCATTCTTGATATATTAGTCTCTTTCATGGAACAAAATGGTACTTTAATTTTTTTTTTCCAAAACAAATAGAGCCCCTGTGAATTTTGCAGGCATTTCTATGCATTGAAAGGGATGCATAATTTTTCTGTGACTTTTTTTTACTGAGTAAGGATATGGTTGTTTAGACCAGTCTAGTTTAATAACAATAATAATAATTAATAATAATAATAAGAAGAAGAAGAAGAAGAAGAAGAAGAAGAAATGTAGCTTGTGCAGAATTTCTAGCATTTAATTCTCATCATCACCCTATAAGACAGCGGAGAAAATATTGCTATTATAATTTACGTTAAGGAAACCGAAACTTACAAAGATCAGTTTCCTTGCTCAAACTATAGTCATGGTGATAAGTAGTGACTGTGATTAGAATCTCAGACCTTTGTCTCCAGCTCCAGCTATTCTCTGCCATGTCACATCACCATTGTTCAACTAGTGACCAAACTTATTGAAGTAAGACAGAAGGGTTCATTCTTGACCTATAGGCACTTTGGTAATGCATTTTGGCAAAGTAGGCAGAATTATATTAACTGAGTTGTCTATTTTTTCATATTGTGTAAAAATAAGGTGAAATGATGGAATGGACTGGAAAATTATTATAAAAGCCTTTTTCTTACAAAGTCTGAGTCAAAAATGGTACATACAGGAATTTACATAATTATCTCCTTATTATGTTAAGTAATTTACATACTGAAAATTATAATGTACACAATTCTAATGTGTGGACAATGTAACCTGGGGGAAAATTATATACTAAGGTTTGGGAATCATTTCAAAGTCCAACCAGAGAATAATAGTTCAATGAGGGAAAACTGCATATATAGTTACTACTAACAGCATACATGCAAAGAATTTTTATGCCATTAAATTGTCAACAATATGTTAATGAAAAACTCTATATACCTTATGATCCCAACTTCAATTTAAAAATTACTGCATAACTGTATATGTGTGAGTGTATAATTGGAAGAAAATACGATTGAATTCACAATATATTAATAGCCAGGGTTTTTTCTCTATGATGGCAAATGGTTGCTTTCTGGATAATTTAGGGAGCCACCCTAATGTGGTGGTTATTCTATGAAGTGAACAGATGAATTTGATTTCCAAGTCCATCACTCACTGTGTTCCCATAGGCACCATTCACCTTTGCTGCATCCTGTGTAAAATGGGAATAGTATTAATATCTACCTCCTGGGTTGCTGTTCAAATTAAAAGAGATAATATAAATATACAGCCAATAGCACAGTCCTGCCCACAGTAAGCCCTCAAATACAGCAACTGGTAATTGCATTTTTTTCTGTTATACTTTTCTGAATTATTTAAATTTTCTCAAAGAATTTGTTTGTTTCCTAATCAAATAAATATTGTGACAAGAGAGAACAAAAATATAAAAAGCTTTATAAAAATGTACTAGATTTAACTATAAAAAATTTGTAACTAGTGACTTGATGGGGAGAAGGGTAAAAAGATAAACTGCTACCAGATAACTACATCTTACTCTCTATTTTAATTCCAACAGTAACTTGGTAAGGTAAGGTTTTCCCTCCTCCTGTTCTAGATCCTGGCTGAGCTTTTTGTTGTTAGCAAGGGTCAGTAAATGGGATTCCAAACAAGTCTTGCAGTTGCAAAACCCAGGTGTGTTCCAGAGTTGCTCTTTCTCACCTTGTCCCCAATAAGGACTGCTCCCAGTCTCAGTGTCTATACCTTCCAAGGTAGTTGAGAGAGAAAAATAAACATCAGAAACAATTACTGAAAGCGTAAAGCCTACAGAGAGGCATAATGGGAATTTGGAAAGGTTAGAGTGTCCTGGAGCAGTCAGACCAGGGAGGAGATGGAAATCGTGTTAGGCCCTGAGGGATCAATGGTAATAGTACAGGTTAAAGGGATGGGCCCCTTGTAAAGGCATTTGACTAAAAAGGAAATAAAGTGGTAGCATTTTCTGCCCTTCAAGTCTTCATGGGTTATTATTTTCTTAATGGGTGGGAAAAATTTTTAAATGTCTCTACAGTTTTACCACTACACCTCCTTTCTTGTGTTACCACACTTCCAGCAACTTTTATGACATTAAATGTTTCCCAGGTGTTATTGCCATTTCTACCCAGTGACAGAATTTTAAAGGGGGTGGGCAGTGGAGTAAATATACAAAAAGAAGATGAAGGAACATCTGAAAATGAGGTTCTGGGACCTCACAGCCCCACAAATCTGCACAGCATCTCACAATATATGAAATTGCACAGAAATCCCCGCAGGATTCTCCACCCAAAGTAAATGATTTCCAGTCCCATCACTGCCTAAAATCCCTCATTGGAGAACATGGTTCAGAAGTACTGTCATCGCAGTCATAGCTCTTTGCAGCTAAGACATTGTTCTAATTATAAGAGGGAGTGCAATTTAGGACAACCAAGGGAGATGCAGATGTCACTGGATAACACATGTAGATCTTAATGGGCATCCATTGATTTTGAAGTTTTGATTCTTTGCTTGCTGATCTTAATGGTGTGGGAACCTGCTAGAGAAATATTTGAAGGAAAAGTGGTTGGGACGTCAGAGGTCCTTTAGAGGAGGTATTATAGTAATAACTACCATTTTCCAAGTACCTTTTATGTTTGGGGTTTTGTTTATTTGTTTAACAAATGATTATTAGGTACCTATTCTTTGCCAGGAAAGGACAATACAATGGTGAACAAAAACAAACACTCCCTGCCCTTAGGTGGCTCATACTCTGATGGGGAAACAGTCAATCAAAAGAAATCCGCAATAAGTGCCAGCATGAAGGATAACTCTAAGGTAGTTGAAGAGTGCACAGAGAGAATTTAGCCCACTCAGCAAGATTAAGGATGTTTTCATAAGGAAGTGGTGACTGAGCCAAGATGTAATGGAGGAGTAGGCGTTAAACTGATAACACAGTGTGAGGAAATATGGCAAGAATGAGGGGCCCAGGCTTCAAGAAGACCAGTTTGGCTGCTGCAGAGGAAGGAAGGAGCCAGAATATGCAGGATATTGTATAACAATCCATGACCACAAATTCTCACTCAGCTCTGGTGAGTTAGATAGTATCCTCATTTTGCAGAATAGGACAATGAAACTCAGAGAAAGTGAGGACAAGACTCAAGGTCATAGAGCTAGAATGCACCAGAGGTAAGATTGAAAGATCAATCTACTTCTAGAGCCTTAATTCTAACTGATTCTCCCAATTATTTATAATCTTGCATTGACACATTGTCCCATAGATGTTCTGTCTGGATGATCCATTAAGGACTGTCACAAGCATATGTTCATGATACCATCATCCCTGTAAGTCAGCTGGGCAACTGCTCAGCTAGCTGCCTGCTGAGCAGCTGGGTGCCAAGGAATAGACAAGAGTCACACACAGTAACTATGTTATTCACTCAGCTTTTACTGAATGCAGATTCACTCAAAGTAGAACATCAACATACATTAATATCCTACTCACACTCTAACAATCTAAGAGAAATATAACACACACATAGCAACCAGTGGTGAACCGGAGCCCCAGAGCCTCAGTCCTCAGGTCCGGGAGACAGTACAGTGGGCAAGGGAGTTGTCAGCATCATGCAAGGAAGGATCTCCAGAGCCAGGTGGGCAGCAGGGCAGACGAAGTCCTCAGTCCAGCAGGGCAGAGCCTCTGGTGGCCAATGCCCAGGGAGGTCAGCGTGGCGTGGATCAACAATCTGGTGTGTGGAGCTAGGCTGTCTCAGCAGTGGTCTGGAACCTACCTCAGTTACACCTTGAAACTGGAGCACTCCACCCTTCTGAGTCTTTTCGATAAATGCCTTGGCACCCCAATTCCAAGTGAGAAATTTGCCCAGGAGCCTATAGGTGGTACATGGCTGTTCTCCTCGACAGGCCTGCTGGCTAATGTGGAATTTCCCCAGGATCCTATCTGTGGGTGGTCCCCCTCTGCAGGCACGGCTACTCCAACCACATATCTTAAGTGTGTCTCCTTGCCAGATGTGTCTGCTCTGTGTACATGGGCAGATATGTCTCTTCACAGGATGTGTTTACTCTGACTTAGGTCATTTTCCTCTTGAACCACAGTGACACAACTGACTGACAGCTATCTCAGTTGACATAAATGACCCCACTTTGTTTCGTGTACTTTATTCTACCTTGATCAGACCAATGTCATTTTATTGGCCCTGCTCTCCATAAGGATACTTTATTTTCTGGTTGTAGATCCCAACTCGCTGCCCCACTGCAAACACACCTCTCCCACCCCAGGGAAGATCTCTGCTGTTCACTCTCAGGTGAGAAGCATGACTACTTCACCCACCAAATTTGAATCCTTGTTTCAGATAACATTTACTTGTCAGTTTTCTAATCAAAGTTATGAGTATTAGGAGCTCCCATGCTGAATATGATGGCATTTTTTTCAAGAAATAAAATAAAGTTATATTGTTTCATTCACATAAAAATTCTTGTTTATTAAGCCACAGCAGCAACATTGGTCATTAGCTATATACCAGGCATTCTGCTACAGCATGTTACACATATTACTTCATGGCAACTCAGAAAGCCATCCAGAGAGGCAGAATTGTATTATTTCCTTTTTACAAATGAGGAAATTTAGGCTTACTAAGTGACAGGTCATAAATGACAGAGGTTTGAATCTAGAACTATTTGACTCAAAGCCATTTTTTAAACTTAATGTTTCAAAAATTCAACTTCTAAAAGAAAATTAGTATTTTAAGAGAATTAGTGAAATAAGAGAATCTCTTAAAGCATTACATGCCAGTATATACCATGATTCAACAATTCTATTGTTAAACAAAGAAGAACTTGTCCTGAAAAGATTCTCTGTGGCCTTGACACCAATTATGGATGCTTTAGGAAATAAGTGTGACTTCCTAAGTTAAAATACGAGTTTAAGATGTGGGAAGGTTCTTTAACAGAAATGGTTCACTTCCCAAAGACATATATAGGAATGATGTGGCAGTATGTCTGTGTATGGGAGGATGGGGGGTGTAGGGGTAGAATGAGAAAGAGTAAAATAATTACTCTTCCTTAGTAAGTTTTCAAAAATTGCACACTGGTTTTCAAAGTTCACAGAGTAGCCAGCGGAAGTGTGGTGGAGACCACACTGCTAAGACACATCTACAGAATGAGAAGCTGATGTCTCTGCAGAGCTGTATTTCATCCTTTCTAAAGAAGAAAGGTTTCCCTTCACAGTGCATTTATGTCAGAATTCCCAAACCTCTCACACGAGCCTATCATATCAACCTTGTCAAGTCTCACTTGTTGAAATGAGTGAGATTTGAAAACCTCTGAGTGTGCTGTTACATTTTCCATTTATGTTCATGGAATATGGCTACATGAAAATGAGGCCAAGAGTCATGGAGAGTTGGGGGGAATTTGAGGGAGAGACAGCCCCAAATGAGTAAAACCAGATAGATTGATTGTTTCAGGGGGTGGAGAACAGTAGTCTCCATGGAGGATAAAGCAGGGAGTTGGGGAGAAAAATTTTTATTACACCTTTTACTTATATTGCCCTAATTAATTAAACTACTTGTTACATCAAATGTTAGAATTTAAATAAAAGAAGCTGACATTCTTTGCCTCCAAACTCTATACAAGTTAAAAGTTATCTATTTATCTTCATTGAAATAACATTTAAAATATATTTATTATCTTTTATTTTTTTAAGATAGAAAAATTTTTTTAAAACTAATGACCTTAACCGTATTTCTTTATATACAGGACTTTTGAACTTAAATACTTGGGAGAAAACAAGTTAGGATTGCATTTCCTGCAACTCATTACCAGTAACATATTGCAAAGCAAAACAGTTTGGAAGACAGTGGAAGGGAAGGGGAGTGAGAGAAAGAAGATAAAGAAAAGGGATTAAGTTGATCAAGTAGATATCTTTTTTCCTTTCCTTTCCTTTCCTTTCCTTTCCTTTCCTTTCCTTTCCTTTCCTTTCCTTTCCTTTCCTTTCCTTTCCTTTCCTTTCCTTTTCCCTCTCCCCTCTCCCTCTCCTCTCCTCTCTTCTCTTTTCCTTTTTTCCTTTTCTCTCCCTCCCTCCTTTCCTTCTTTCCATCATTCTTTCTTTACTTTCTTTTCTCCCTCTTTCCTTTCTTTCCTATGCCCCCCCCTTCCTTCCCTCCCTCCCTCCCTCACTCTCTGTCTCTCTCTCTTTTTATTTATTTTCTCATTCTTGGGAACTATGAAGTCTTTGCAAGCACAGCTCATTTCTGCTGATTATTTTCCAACCATGTACAAAATGGACCCCAAATGGAGAAGCTCTTACGAAACTGAAGAACTGCAACATTAAAAGCTACAATTATCCGGTAGCAAGTATTCTAGCCTTTAGTTGCCAGCTTCCTCTTCCTGCTGCTCTGAGTTAGTGGGATGAAAAGGTCTTCCTCGTGATTGTTTTACTTTCTTCTCAGCATCTGGGTGTGCACGTTTCAGCACCTTTAGGAAGTGGGATGTCGTTGCCCGCACACATGTATGAATATAGACCTTAGAGCACTTGATGCAATATTGCAGGTAGTCCCAGCATGTGTGGATCAGGTGGATAGTGTTGTCTTGAGCCCTGGTGTTGGCATGGCAAGGAAACAACATGAAGGTAATGTAGCCAATGTTGTCACCCACAGTAGCATCAGTGTCTTTCAGCTCCAGGGAAGGTCTCTGTGGCTAAAGAGGACTTGTGGGGCTGTAGGGCGGGCTCTGTGTCTTTGTTTGAACTCCTACGTGAACGCCTCTCTAATGGCCACATCATTGTCACTCTGAGTACTGTGTCGAAGACTGCTGTGCTCTGTCTTTTGAGACTCAGCACATGTGGTCTCATCATCTCCATGATGGATAACTGCCCTGTTCTCTCCTTCCTTGCCCGCTTCTTGGAACTGGAAATATTTCTCAAAGACAGAGGCAAAATAATTTCATTTAAACATGCCAGCTTGATGCACAATGGAATCCTTGGATGTGGGCAGATTTTCAAGATTGTAGAGCAAAGAGACATTGTATCCTGATTCTGGATTTACCAAGAAACTCCTGTACATTGTCTCTAGAAATGCATCAGCACCATATGCCTGAAGTTTCTTGTAGAATTTCAAACAAATACTAACCATCACTTTTGTTTGGTCTCTATTAGGATTTGAAATGTGACAGAGGACCCAATCAAGACCTGAAAATATTGCCCTGGCTGGTGTGTCTCAGTGGATTGAGCACTGACCCGTGAACCAAAGGGCCACTGATTTGATTCCCAATCAGGGCATATGCCTGGGTTGCGGGCCGGGTCCCCAATAGGGGGCACTCAGAAGGCAACCACACATTGATGTTCCTCTTCTCTTTCTCCCTCCCTTCCCCTTTCTCTAAAAGTAATAAATAAAATCTTTAAAAAACTGTAAGTATTATTTCTGCTTCTTATTTGTTTCCAGGAGCCATAATCTCACAGTTGGGCACAAGCATCTCCTGGAGGGTGAGGTTGTTTACTTCCAGCCAGATCATGGTCTGCTGGCCCCAGAAGCCTGAACTGGCCTGGGAGTGGTCACTGCTGCTTGGCTTCACCTACAAGCCCGAGTCCCTGCCCAGCCCTGTCTATAACACTTTTGTCCATTTTTATAACTGAGCAAGAGACAAAAAGGTGTCATAAAATTTAATACTTTTGCTAATTTCTCAACTTCCAGAACATAAATTTAATATTTGTATCCCATTTGAGAAAGCATAGCCTTTAGCCTAACCTTGATTATATTTTAATTTTAATCCAAACTCTGTATAATAGAGGGTGCTAGGCACAAGAATGATCAGATATTTTTAGTGGAGGCCGGGATCATTTATTGACGGTAGAAAATTTACATGACTGTCAATTTCTATTTCTATAATTCTTAGTACTTTTCTTTCTACCACTATGAGTAAGCATCTTTCAAGTTTCCCAACAAGCTTAGATGTTTTTCAAAATTTTTAGTTTGGTGAAGAATGCTTCTTAAATAAACAGCAATTTTTTTTTATTGATGGAGAACAAATATTTTCTTTTAGTAGCCAGCAGAAGGAGCTGTTGGCATTTGATTTCACATTATAACTCGACCTGGAAGTTCCCTCCTTAATTAATTCAATGTTTGAAATCAAACCACCGTTTAAATGTAATGATATTAATATGCAAGGATAGACGTGTAAGCATGGAGATTTTCCATTCCCATTAAACTTTCTACACAACCACAGATTTCTGGCTCTTCTGTGGGTCTCTTTTAGAGAGCTTATGCTATAGAGACGTTGGCTGCTGTAAATTAAAGCTGCACATAACTGAGTTCATGCACCTAGGCAATGACTCAAGATTTCTAAGGTGGGTTGTATGTCAAGAAAGAAAGCAATTTCTTCCTCCTGATCTTAAAAAAAAATACAAAAAGAAAGAAAGGGAAAGGAAAGAAAGAAAACCTGTTTGACTTACAATAATACTTGGAGTATCAAAGAAAAATTATATATGCTTGGTTTATAATAAATTGAAGGTCTTTAATCTAAGGGGAAGAAATCTCTGTAGTTAATATTTTGGGTATATTTGATGCTGTCCTTGTGATAAAATATAGTATGTTGATTTTTCTTATATTCCCTCAACCCCAAATTCATTATAATAGCTGTGGGTTTGAAGAACTTGTTTCACAGTTTAGTATTTAAAATATACTTTTCTCCTTTGTACTTTAACATCAGTTAAAATGGATTACAATGGAATGATTTCCAAATACCTCACTAAAGTGCTATCTTTTTCTTTCATTAGACAGAAACATACAGTGTGCACACCATCAGCAGTGGCAACAATCTGCAAACACCCAGACAGGGAGCAGGGGAAGTGATCCCTCTGATAGCACCACTTTTCCAAGGGCCCCTGAAAGACCTACCTGTCTACTGTCTAGGTAAGAGGAAGGTTGAAAAGAGTTACAAATAATCATTCTGATTGAAATGTTTCTCCTAAGATGAATGTAAAAATAAACTACTACACATTTAAACCAATGTTGTTAAAGACACGAAACCTTCACAAACTTGAAATGGAAAGTTACTTGGCAAGATAAAGAAGAAAACAGTGTTCTTTCTTGATATGCACTGACAAATGATCGTCAAATACACCACCCAACTGTTGCCCATAGATTTAAGATTTCTTCCTTAAGGTACATGGAAAGCCTGACAGAAGTATAAAAACACAGCGTGGTATTTCTGAGTACATAAAGAAAAGTTGCTTTCTTGGGACGATGTGTCACATTGCAATTTGCAAACAACATGCTAAACCGAAGTCACTTCCTGTGTTCACAAAACATCAAATGGAGCTTTTGGAAAAGAAAAGGGCTTCTTATCTGATTGTGGACAATGCTGTGTGTTATTTCCGGGTAGTGTATATTATCTCAAATTGCTATGCTTTTCCATGTGTAAGTCTTGGTTTATGTTTTGTATTGATTTCTGGGCCTTCCAATGGACATTAATTTTGCTGCTCTTTCTGAGAGGAGTTGTTAGAGAGATGACTAAACCATTCACGCGGGTAGAGTTGGAAGACATGGAACAAAGCCGCTGTATGGTTTTCTTCAGTGGTTTAAGTAGCTGGAACAAAAGCACCCAGCACTATTAAATGTACAATTTTAGCCAAAATTTTGTTCCATGTGAAACATTAATTTTAATAGGGACTTTATATATAAGCTCTCGTTTGAATAATAATGTAAAATTAAATTTAAATTGTAAATAACGTCCAGATACTAGTTGTTTCCTGGCTCAAATACTTTAGCACATATGGTGCTAGCATAAGCTTGTGCCTGTCTGCCTACTCTGGGTAATTTTGCATGCAAATAGTTTTAGTGCCTATGTTGAGGTGCTAAAACGTGTTTAGTACACTTGAAAATATTTGCATTGCAAAAGGAGAGTGAATCTCCTGAGGAAAATCAAATTGATATTTTGTATTAAGGAGACCACTCCGGGCACTGCCTGGCATTCTTCTGTGCAGAATTCTGTTTACGGTGCAACTAGCATTTTTAATTGACCTTTAGAAAAGAAGGTCTGGCCACAGCTTTGCCAGGTTTATTAACCATTGGACCATCTCCTGGCAGCATCCACCACATTAATCATCAGGAGAGAGAAAGCTAAGGAAAGAGTCTACTTTCCTTGGCTGGACTGCAGCTTTTCATGCCTCAGTTTGGTGGATTCATAGAATAAATATTTTAATTATAATTAAAAGTTTCAGCTGGAATGTGCCTAACTAATTAGCTAACTAACTAACCAACTAACTCAGGAAAGGTTTTAGCACAGGGAAGCAGGAGTGGATGCTGGGTGTGAGGCTGCACACACGCTCCCGTTCGCCTCACTCCCATCTGCTGCGTTTACAGGAACCAGTTCGTTAAGAGTCTGAATTGAATCCAAATAAAATGCATTTTTGATGCAAGCCCGATGACTGGTGCCATTCTACATTGCATTATGTCAAATTAGAGTTCGTTTGGGAGAGAGGTTACAGAGACCTTAGGTAAATATCGCATACAGAGAACATGGAGTGAATTAGAGTTCTGCACAAATTCAACAACCAATTTGTATGAACAAATCAACCTCTCTCCTGATTTGGCCCCTATTCACCAAAACCAATGAAAATATTAGATTTCCTAATAAAGTAATAAATACAGTTCAAGAGGTGTGCCAGTAAGAGGTTTGTGGAACTTTTCTTATAACCATCCTTTCAATGATGTAGAGAATTTTTTTTTATTACATTGATTAATTCCACCGTAGTATGTTCTTACAAAATGAAAGTAAGTTCAGTGTCTGTAAGATAAACAGATGATCAAGGTCTACAAGAGGAATTCAATTGTGGGGCTTCTCTGCAGCCCCTCCCCTGCAGAGAAGTGCCGCCAGATGGAATTCTAATAATGCCCGTTGTTGCGGAGTGGCTCTATTGCTTTCGGCCCAAGCACCATGCATGAGATTCCCTTCTATATAGATGCTTATATTGGCTGAAACTCTGGGGTTTGACCCAGATTTTCTCCCCATATTTTACTCCTCCATACCTAATATTTTATTCTTTTATCCCACTACTGCTTACTGTGTCCAAGGTGCAGTGTTTTGTGTAAATGAATAGCCATAGGCAGGTAGTAAGCAAGAGCCAAAAGGAACTCATTAAGATACAAACCAGTATGGAGGGGTTGACGTACTATGTTAGTGAAACTCCTGTTTGCAATCTATGTCCTTTTAAACAATCTTTAAAAAAAAATAGCCTCTGGTGTCTGTGGGATCTTGGAACATCAATCAACCTATTAAGTAAGTAAATAAAGCAATAACTAAATGATAAATCATTTTGAATTTCACTTACGCACAAACCTTCTAATACCTAAGTCACAAGAAGGGTTTAGTTTTGGAGGATACAGCCTGTTCCAGTATTTTGCATACAAGATGAAGGGCTATTCTAAACTGTGGTGCGTTGCTCATTCTGGTCCCGAGGTCATGGGGTTTCTTTGCACCCCTTTCACGCTGTTGTATGCATGATGCATGGCATGGGAGTCGTTTGTGTGTGGGAGGGGGTATGTGGTGAGGGGCATGCTGTTAGGGGAAAGCCCACCACACATTTCTGCCAGCACAGAGGGTGGACAAACAGCTGTCTCCACAGCTGAGGCCACTGGAACTGCTTGAGCTGCTCCAGTAACTCGAGAGCACACGGCCGGTCCCTGGATGGCATGGAGGACTGTGCCCAGAGCGAAGTGCCTGCGCTTTCCTGAGGCTAGCAGGCGGAGACTCTGCCACCAGACACAATACGCATCTGAAACAGGATCTCATGAATAATTCATCTTTGGTGTCCAACGAAACAAAGAAATAATATGTTTGCTGGTAGATAACTGTGTTGTGGCATTTGTAAACCTTCCTGAATTTGAAGTTGTTTATGTTTCATGTTGGTAGAGAAATATGTTTTTCTCTCCCTAAAACAAAAAGTTGGGAGTTCAGTGCAATAATCTTACAGTGAAAGTCTTCCATGAAACGTTGGATGGGTTACACTCATTTGGCTCAAGATTTAAGAATAAAAAAAAAAATCTCATTCAGTGAAGAGGGATGTCAAAATGGTTTTATGGCAATAAAATACAGCAGGATACCCAGTTCTCAAGGAGATGATTCTATTCCATGGCAGGCAACCAGCCCACTTTTGCTAATGGAAGTTTCATTGCTGCAGACATGAACACAGTGGTGTGGCCCCGCCGTCACCGCACAGCATTGGGGGGGGGGGGAGCGATTCTTCACTTTCAACTAAAATATTAGTAAAAATGGTACTTTGGTGCTTTGAGCCCTAAATTGTCTTAGTGACAGTTAAGTACCCACTAATTTAACACTAGTTAAATTGGCAACAATGTGGCTCCCCAACTGAGTTGAGCCACCGTCGTGTTTCTGCGCAATAGTTCTGGACCTAATGCAAGTGATCTATAAAGCCATTGGGTAGAGTTTATGGATTTGCATAATGAATATTTCTAGTGTTGCATAAACTAGTTAGCTACTCAAACTTACCCTAATTAGTATTTATAATTAGTATCTGTGTATTCATTTCATTTATTCTTTAATATTTGTGTACTCATTTCCCCAGAAAAAAAAGAAATCGATTTAATAGTTCTTCATTATCTTTGAAATGACAACCTGGCAAAACAAATCATGGTGATGTTCTCTGTCATCTCTCCAATAATTATCTCAAATCTGTCTTCTATTATTCACTCATGCTTTCTCCATAACATTTTTTTCAGCATCTCCTTGTAGTCTCCCTAGCTTTCAGGTTGCCCAGGATTTATTGTGTATCCATAAACCTCACACAATCTGATATGTTTGGCAGAAAAAGCCAGAAAGAAGGCACATTGATTTTGCTGAAAGAAAAAAAAACAAGCAAAAACAAAATATGGATCTGCCAATTATATTCTGGAGTGAAAATATAATTCCTTCTTGCTTTCAGGTAAGGGACTTGGCAGTGGGGTGTGAACTGGTAGGCAGTGGGACTTCCAGTAAAGAGAAGAGTAGTGAATTCTGTGTTTGTTGTATGGTTTTTGATCTTTTTTGTTATTTGTTTCTCTAAGCTTTAGTGATATATCAGACAGTAAATTCACAACAAATGTGTGTGTGTGTGTGTGTGTATAATGCCCCTTTCTTTACCTTAGCTGTGGAGGATTAAGATGGTAAATACAATTACGTTGTTACATAAATTGCCTCTTACCTTTTGAAAAGGTAATTTGATTTCCATTGGGGAGAATAACTAAATGTGTGGTAAGAATGTCCGGGGGCCTGTGAGATAATCTTTAAAAATAGAGGTGATGGCCTTAAGAGGAACAAAACACAAACAAAGCCTAAAAGGTCTGAAGCAGAGACCACAGTAAAAAAAAATTGCCTCTTTTTCTATTCACTGGTTTGGTCTTCTCCACCATTTCCTTGAGTACTTTGTTTTAGTGTAGGAAAGCTGAATTGCTAACATCTCTCCTTGAAACTGAGTGTTTCTTCAGGCTCGTCAGCTACTGAAAGTGCTGGATCCCTGTGACTTTCTGGAACAGCATCACTTGGACTTCTGACATTTTGTTCCAGTGTACAAAAGAATCTTTCATGGGAATAACAAGTAAATTCATGTCCCTAATTTGGTATATTATTCCATTTAAAAATCCAAGGACTAAAAGGACATGTAAATAAAAGCCATATAAGAATGTATACTTTGATAATACAAATAGTAATCAAAGAGAAGAAACACCAGAATGTCAACCAACAACTTATAAAATTTATTTAAGATTAACAAAACATAGGATCTTTGGATTTCAACCCTGTCTCTACTATATTTGGGTTGTAAAAGACATTTCAACTACCTGAATCTATTGCCTCATTCATAAAATGAGGATAAAACTTATGCCTCATAGAATTAAAAAAAAAATCAGAGCTAATGATAATGCAGGTAAAGCATGTACAGAAGTTGGTAACCCTCTAAGCACCTCTGAATCACCTGGAGAGTTTGAAAGGCTACTGATGCCCAATTCTACCTCTGCCCAAATAAATCAGAATTTCGGGAGACTAGGCCATGCCATTGCAGCTTTAAAGCTCCCCTGGTGATTCCAATGTATAGCCAATGACTGGAACAACTGATGGAAAAGCACCAAACTAAAGGAGCAGTCAGTGAATACTAAATAATTCTCATTCTTCATGTGATATGCATAGGCACAATCAGAGCACAGACTTTTGTTACTGAACAGAACCCTCAATGAATCCATATTTCTGCTTTGGAAACAGAGGAGCTAAAACCAGGAGCATCCGTGAAGTCCTCACAACCATATAGTCAATGGTAAGACTGGGACTCCAGTCTCATGTTATAATTCTCAAGTTGTCCTCCTGGAACAGCTTTTAAGTGGGGAAGTGCAGTCTCTGATGAGGCTAAGTTTTATCTTTACTTCTTTCTTTTCTTAGTAGTATTTCATGGCAGAAAGAAATTCTGCCTTCAACTATTGTCTTCATTCACTTGGCCTGGCAGAATTTACTCATAGAAACTTTTGAGCAGAAAACTGAATTCTCGCAGTGCTTCCACATGGAGGACCCACGTGTGTGTCATGTGGCTTCTGATACGTGGTGTCACAGTGTGGCTCCATCGCACTGAGCCTTTCCTGGATGACTGATACGGAAAATCTGAGCAACTCACTACAACACAGTTATGAGCCATCATACAGGTGCATTTAATTCTCAACTACTCTTAAAAATGTTTTTAATAATTAGTAGCAATAACTACTAATTGGCATGTAGGCCATTCTTGCACCAGCAGGCAAACCGTAGGTTTGCTTCTGCACACCCACACCCAATCTGAAAATTGCTTCAGAGCTTATCTTATAATTACTGTGCCTAATGCTATTTGCTTTGTTTGGAAGCTTTTATAATTAATTGATTTTTTTTTTTACCTCTGAACCTGAACACGGAACACTAAAGATTAGTTCTTTGCTTAGTAACATCTTACTTACATTGAATTGTTTAGACACACATAAGGGGAAAAAATAATAGGTTGTGTTTTTACCTGACAAATATATTTCCTGTTTATACATTGGATAGATCTAAGAATTTGAAATTGCTCTATCTACCCACTTGTCTTTCTTGTTTTCCTCAATGTGGTTACACTATGTCACAATTACATTTTTAGTCAGACTTTTCAATCTCTATGTACTTTTGCACCTTCCACATTATTGATTTTGCAAATACTTCTGGATAAAGGGCATTTCATCTGAGAATGTCTCTATTAAAGGACAGGGCAATGTAATTCGAGTTGTGTAGTTTGGAGCTGGAGAGTCAACAACTGGTACATATTTGTGCCAGTAATTGTGCCTCTGATCTTAAAGTGGCAGCCACAGTTAACTACTTAAAATATCATGAAATAAACTGAGATTATTGGTACACTAAACCAACTTTAGAAATAAGCAATAGATCTGCCAATGTTGTTAGAGCAGTAAAGGGCAAATAAAATTTTATGATGAGAGAGGCAAAAGATAAAAACTTGACTTTTTAATTATAGGCCATTATATATTGGTTATGAATTGATACTGGTTGAAGACATGAGTAGGGATATTTCTTCTTTTATTTATCCACTCACACATTTAACCATTATTGGGAATATGTTGTGCCTAGCAACATGCAAGACAATGAGGGGTATGAAAACAGTAAAACATTGTGGTGATATACGGTCTTGAGAGTCAGAAAAACTCAGTTTGAAAATCTTAGTTCCATGACTAAACAACTGGAAGATGTTCAGAAATTTGTTTGATCTCTAGAACCTCATTTTTATCATCTAAAAAGTAGGGACAGTGAAGGCTTATTGTGAAGATTAAATAAAATATAATATATGAAGTACTTTGTACTTTTCTGTTATGCATTCTTTACTTAATAATGCATGTATGTTATAATTCTAATTAAATCAAAGAACTCAAGTTCAGTGAGCATGTGAGACATCTCTTCATCTATAGGGTCCTTTGATTTTAGGCAACAGAAAGAAAAATTCTGGCTGTCTAAGCAGGAGAGACATTTATTGGAGAGCTATTGGGACACTCACAGGATCAACTAGAAAGAGGGAGATTTAGGCTTGAAAATAGAGGAAGAACTGGCATACCTAAGGTATACTGAACTTCTCAAGTCTTGGAGGGCATTGCTAATGAACAAATGCATTCCAAATTTCTCCTGCTTTCTTCCATCTTTGTTCTCAAGATTCAAAGTCTTAAGAGAAGGGAAGAGAAGGAGAGGGAAAATGGGGCTAATAGAGCTTGAATTTATTATGTGCCTATCCCTTAGAAGGAGAAGTTGAGGTAACTTGATTTATAGGTACACTGAGACTATATACCACTGGGGAGAAGCAACCCCCCAGTGGAAGTTAGAATGCTACTTCTACAAAAAAGTGGTGGCTGATCAGTAGCCCAAAGTCAACACAAAAAGTGTAACAGAATCCATCATAAGTAGGATTGGCTTCATGGACATGTGCCCAGTGCAGTCACAAACGGTCCCATGCTTAACAGTCCCATACTGTGTTTAATACTCTGTGCCACCATTTTATATAGATGAATGGAATACAATGAGAGCCCCAAAATAAATCTTCACTTATATGATCAGTTAATCTATGGCAAAGGAGGCAAGGACATAGGGTAAAGCAGTGTCTGCAATAAGTGGTGTTCGGAAAACTGGGCGAGATACGTGCATAAAAATGAAAGTGAATCATTTTCTTAACACCATATATTAAAAAAGAAATTCAAAGTAGATTAAAGACTTACACCTGAGGCCATAAACCATAAAACTAGAAAAAAAAATCTATGCAGCAAACTCTTTGGTATCCTTTGGTCTAAGCATTATCTTTTTGGATATGTCTCCCCAAGCAAGGGCAACAAAAGCAAGAATAAACCAATAGAAGTACAGCAATCTAAGGAAGGTTTCCTTCCTTGTGACATTTTACACAAGGAAGGAAACCATCAATAAACAAAGAGATAACTTACTGAATGGGAGAAGATATTTGCAAATGATACATCCAACAAAGGGTTAATATCCAAAATAAATAAGGAACTCATACAACTTAACACACACACACACACACACAGTCCAATTAAAAAATGGGCAGAGGACCTGAATAGACACTTCTCCAAAGAGGACCTACAAATAGACAGTAGATATTAAAAGATGCTTAACATCACTAACTATCAGGAAAATGCAAACCAAAATCTCAATGAGATATCACCTAATACTTTTTAGAATGGCTATCATACAAAATCAACAAATAGCAAATGCTGGCAAGTAAGTGGAGCAAAGGGAACCCTCATGCACTGTTGGTAGGAATGCAGACTGGTACAGCTACTATGGAAATTGGTATGGAGATTTCTCAATAATTTAAAAATAGAGCTGCCACATGACCTAGTGATTATACTTCTAGATATTTATCCAAAGAAGACAAAAACACTAATTAAAAAAATATATACGCCCCTATGTTCATTGTAGTTTTATTTATAATAGCCAAGATATAGAGGCAACATAAATGTCTATTGATATAGATGAATGAATATAGAATACACGCACTCTCACACACAGTGGAATTTTATTCAGCAATATAAAAGAATAAAATATTGTCATTTGCAATGACATGGATGGACCTAGAGGGTATTATGTTAAGTCAGACAGAGAAAGACAAATGCTAAATGAATTCACTTATTAGTGGAAACTAAAAAACACAAAACAAATGAATAAACAAAACAAAGCAGAAACAGATTTGTACACATTGAGAACAAGCTCATGGTTGCCAAAGGGGAAGGAGGTGGGGGAGTCAGGGGTGGATAAAATTTTTAAGAAATAAAAAAAGTAAATGTGAAAGATAAAAAACTAAAGAGGTAAAGCTTGAAGATAAAATTGGAGAATATAGTCGTGACCTTAAAACACTCTTTCTCTCTTTCTTTAAAAAAAAAATAAGTTGGTCCAAAGGTTGTGGGTTATCATTAAGCTGATTAAAAAAAAAACATTTATTCCTTACTCGGAGAGAGAGAGGTTGATGTGAGAAAGAAACATTGATTGGTTGCCTCCTACGGTTGACTGGAAAAGTGATTGAGCCTGCAACTTAGGTATGTGCCATGACTGGGAATTGAACCCACAACCTTTTGGTGCATGGGATGATGCTCCAATCCACCAAGCCGCACTGGCCAAGGCTACACAAACATTCTTAAACATGTTACAAAAAAGATTAACCATAAAGGAAAATAGCGATATATTGCATTACATTAAAGTTAAGATCTTCCATTCATCAAAAGATATTAAGAGTAAAAGAAAAAAAAGAGTGAAAGAAGATACCTGTACCACCTATGTCTGACAAAGAATTCATATCTAATATATACAAAGAACTTCAGCAAATTGATAAGAAAAAAACCTAATACAAAAACAGGCAAAAGATTTTAATAGGCCCTTCACAAAAGAGGATACCCAAATAGCCAATATACATACTACAAGTTGCTTAACCTCATTAGCTAGCAGGGAGATTTAAAAAAGTAGTGGTAAAGCAAAGAAATTATGATTACAGATTAAACAAGTCCCTTATACTCTCTGTTTGGCAGTATGAAGCAGCAGAGGAGACCTGCATGAGCTGTGGGAAGAATCCCACCATGGTCAAATAAATAGTGTGCTTCCTGGTCACTAAAAGCTTGTCTATTGACTATCTTCTAGGTCCTAGGTCCTAGGTTCTGGACTTCCTTCCCACCAGCCTCCGGAAGTCACTGGAAGCAAAACCTGTCCTCAGTATGGCCCCTATCTTCTCAGCATGAGCTCATACGTTAATGGTAGGGCTTTTAAGGGCAATGGTGGAGAGAGAAAACAGAGCAGTTTAGCTTTACTTTCCATGTGGTATTTTAGAACTGGTGTAACTCTGCTTTTCAGTGTTTTCTTGATACTAAAACTTTTCCTATTATCTTATCAAGTGGTTTTATAGCACCTCAGGCTTCTAGCCCAACACATTTTCAAGGCACGATTCTCCTGAACACAACCAACAAGTACTACGTCAGCCTTTGCTGGAGTACCTGCAGCCCATTTCAGGTTTGGATAGATTTAATTGCCAAAAAATTCTTCCTTCTATGGAGCTGAACTTGGCCTCTCTTTGACATTCATCAACAGGTGTTTTGGAACCACTCACATTAAGCCTGACTCCTCTTCCCTGTGCAAATGCAAAATACATTCTCTAATTACAGTGGAAATTTTCTTTGCTCCTGGGGCCCATTTCAGGGGGAAAATATCTGTAAGATTACCTTCAAAGGAACTCCTTTTAGCCTTTTTAGTAGTACATACTATAAGGCGGAGCCTAAGAGGATCTGCATATTAGCTGAACAGAATTATCCTCTATTTCCAGGGTAGTGTGGGCCTGAAAGTTTTTCTTGCAGATTCATTTGCCTTCTGAACTTCATACTCTCTATGAGAAACAAATTTCTCTATTCCCTCCATAATTTGAAATGTACTGGGCTCATATCTAGCTGAATTCATTGCAGGAGAGACAGAGCTGGCCACAAACACACTTGTGCCAGGAAGGACAGCCCAGACATTTGCCATCTGTGTCTCAGCTTTCTCCATTTCTGTTCTTGGGTTGCTTGTCTAGGGACACACCCATAACACACTATTTCCCACTCCCTGGCAATGGGAAGAGTGGCACATTGCACAACACTAGGTTTTCGAGGAAGGCCTTACTTGACAAGATTTTCCCCAAGTTTTAGTGAGATGTTTTTCAGCATTCTAGAGTAGCATGCATTCAGATGGGTGTGCTGAAATTAATCCATTCCATAATAACAACAAGATCATCTTTGTGATGGCATTTTGTTTTGTTTCATAGAAAAATCAAGTCAATGCCTAAAGGCTCTTTTCATAAGCATAAGCATTCATTGATTAAAGGAGACTTAGAATTGTACATGCTTGGTCATTTGCCAGAGCTGTATTGACCAAGGGCTTCTTCCACAACTAAGAACTGAGCCCTGAATATCACATCTCCCCTTTAGTTGCATGGCAATAAGCTGTCTCTTAATGCTGAAAATGAAACAATCACATCATACTCCCTTACCTTTTAATACCTGTTTCAGCAATACAATAAGAGAGCTCAGGTCTTGATGAGTTCTCTCTGTCTTCTCTGTCTCACACCCTATGCCCCCATTTTCTTTGTATAATTTTTTTCCCACTTGATTATTTGCTCTCTGGCCAAGGTAAAACAATACAATCTGATCATGAAGAACTTGACTGGAATGGAAATGATATCAGCAAAGAAGCAGAAAGTCAGAGAATGTAAGGTAGAAATAATTACAAAGCAGCAACTAAACAATTTATAGAGCACCTGCTACAAGTGCTGCCATCTGATGGCAATGATACATAGGTTTTCTTTAAACCTCACAATCCTGTAAGGCAGGAATTATCACTCATATTTTAAAGATAAAGAAACTGAGGCTCAAAACTTTTCAGTAATTCTCCCCAGTGCAGGCTGCTCTTAAATGACAGAGCTAAAGTTCAAAGCTATTTGACCTAACTCTCAAAGTTCATGTTGCATGTAAGGAAGTGAATAGAAAATCCTGGGCTTGAAAGAATTGGCAAAAAACAATATAGACTTGGCTGCATAACTCCCCAACATACTATCCTGATGATATCACAAGATGTAGTGTGCATGTATACCTCACATTATCTCCAATGCGCTCTGGAATTCCTTTTGTTAAATATTGAGCTTCTAAGGTATTGTCATAGTAACAATATTTTGGTAACAAGGGTCTTGCTTTAAGTCACTCCACATTGAATGGCAAAGACATCTAAATGTAAAGCTATAATTGATAGCAACAGAGGACCATGCTTTTTGTTCATTCTGCTCATTGCTGTTGGCATTGTCATTTGTTTTCTTGCAGCAAAGATTAAAAACATTAAAATACATTTTAGACATATACATTTATACATAGATTTATCCTTTTCTTATAGAAGCATTATGGAGCTGTATGTATTTAGTGTCAGTCTTGCTTCAACTTGATTTACTATTTCCAAATTCACCTACAGTGTCAGATCACACTGGACTATACTTTCCTTCTTGCTGAATGGAGATACATCCTTGTCTGTTTTGCTTAATAAAATGTCAGTCCCACAGTTAGACAGGATGGCTGGACTAGGCAGGCTAGCACATGAGTCCAGCAAGACCATCCCTCACTATGAAGGAATCGCTTGCTCCTTGGACAAATGTGAGGGGCCTGACTTGGTTTTATTAATTAAAGTAGCCGGTTCTAACCCACACGGTGGCAGTGGTAGAATAATATAGGCACCCCTAACATAAATTGGGTCAGGGGAGGGAGGTCTCTGAGACCCACATCAGCCAGAGCTTCTCTCGCTCTTACCACATTTAGAAGGTCTGGGTCTGGTACTTGACAGAAGCTAGTGGGTTTCCTTGCACAGCTTGATAATGCCTAATTATTGGAGAGTAAATTTGTTTAGAAATGATCTAAAGTAGGAAAGTAGGAACTATGGGCAAAAAAAGGAAGTGCTAATTCATACTTTTCAAAACCCCGGATTTTCCTCACTTCTCAAGGTCACTAGGAAATTCAAATCAGAACCAGATGTGAAATCACAATTCAAATAGTAAAGTGCTATTATTTTTAAAACTAGCAGGTGGCAAGTAGATGTATTTACAGTCTGATTTATTAGGCTTAAGTCCTAATATCTAGTTTGGTAAGCTTTTTTGACTCTGCTTTTAAAATGTACTGTTTTATGTTTATGGTTGGATTTGGGCCTTACTGGAGCTTCCTGGGTGCTCTGGTCAGAGAACCTGGGTTCCAGCATCAGCTGAGCCTCCCCTCCTCCCCACAGTGTGACCTTCATCTGTCTGTCCTGCTTTCTATCTGAGATATTGGATAAAAATGTATTCCTGGGGTACTTGGATGGTGATGGAGACACAAGTTAATATGGAAAGAACTGAGAAAGTGGCTTGGCTCTGAGTAAGTTAGTGTTCAAGACCTGTGAGGTGTTATTGTCATTAAGTAGATAGAATATAAAATATTTTCAACACTCACTAATAGGAACCACTGATGCTGGTGTCTTGGGAAATTTTTCAGTGCCCAGGTACTTTATTTTCCATACAGATGTCAGTTGAGAAGCACTTTGTCCTGAATGGTGTCCTTGACAGTGGTCGGGAGCGACTCTACCAAAACAAAAAATACAACTTCAGCTCCCAAGAGAAAATCCCATCTACCTCTGCTTTTATTTAAAAAAAAAAATATTAATTTAATTTTATGGAAGGGATTAAAATATTCTAGAGAGCCAAGAAGGCTGATTGTCCAGGGAGAGGAAGTTGAAAATCCTTGAACACAAGTCTGTGGTCTGTCAAATACCTGGTTTGGAACTGAAGAATTCTAAGTAACAATTATTCTCTGGAGAGAGCTGGAAGCTGCCAATACAGACTCTAAATACAGCCTTACACCATGGTGACCTTCAGCTGCGCATGGTGCCTCCAATTGTTGGAGTACCCTGCTGTGGTACCGTGTTTGGATAGAGGGTATAGTAACCTACGTGTAAGAAGTAAAATTCTCTTGGACACAATGTGTCAGCACGGCCTTGATGCTTCTCAATTCCTCTGCACTGGGCTTCAGTTCCCCATGTCACTTTTTTTCTATGTAATGTCATAAGACATCTTTGGTGAACTTTTAAATTATTTAAAAAGTTTATGTTCTCACACATAACCAGACTCATAAATTATCTCCCAAATTTTCCTAATTTATAGCTACAGAAAATAGGAGAGTCAGGCAGGCTAAATAAAGATCACAAAGTCAGTCAAGGTTGAAGCTAAATCTGAGATCCAGGACTTCTAATTCCTGGTTCATCTGATAAGTGGAGAGATTTAATAGTATCATACTGGATTTATGAAATAACAATAATAGCATTATTATTTTGATGATGATAGCAAATATTTTTCCCAGTATTTATTATGTGCCAGAAACTGTTTTAAATACTTTCAATTTATTAATTCATATTTTCCTTATAACAAGACTATGGAGAAGGTATTATTATCATCTCCACTTTACAGATGGAGAAATTGAATCATGGTGAGATTAATTACCTTGCTCAAGGTCACAGCTATTCAATGGTAGAACTCGAATTTCATTGCACGTAATCCAGCTACCAACTCCATGCTTTTAAGCACACAGTTATACTACATGGTATTTACTTAACTGTTTTAATGGTCCTTTCATCAAAAGCCAGACATGCTTATTTTATACCTTTCATGTAAGTTTATGCACACTGGAAACACTTTTTAAAAATCAATTTATATATTTACATATAAAGATGTACCACATGCAGAGTATTTGTCCAAGAAAGCAGTGAGTGATATTCAGATCATTAACATATTCTGCCCAATTAAATTAACAAAACAGTTATGCATAGAGTATCCACTTCTAAGAAAACTGAAAATTAAAATAGATTTGCCATCAAATCACACTCAGAATAATTCAGTCTCAGTTAAATTCTGATTTTGAGGGCATGGCAAGTTTAGTGCCTCCAGTCTTGCCTATTAACTTCTCTGTTCCAAAGAAGAGATATAGGAGGGGTCAGCTATTACACTGTCTTGAGATGATATTTCAGGAGGCTTTCTGAAATTATTTCATATGGACATATCCTTGGGGTCCACTATTTTTGTTTGTCATTTCCTAATTTTAAAGTGGACAAAATGAAACAAATTTGACTTATTTAAGCCTAGTTGTGTAATGGAAACCCTGAAAAGAGAATTTGCCTCCATGGTTAATCTGTGCATATACCACAAAGGGAAGGGGGTAGGGGATATAGTCTGTCAGGAATAAAAACATCAAATTGTGCAAATGATAGGATTTTAACATGAGGGATGGAGATTCTGAATAATAACCAATGACGTTTGATCCACAAATTAGGAAGACAATGCCTGCGTTCCATACCTGAATACACAGTATTTTATATGTGGAAATTTTGTTTTCCTTCCCCAAATAGCATCCAGAGGTTATTATGTCTTCATTATTGTTATTATAATTTTACTATTCACAAGTTCACATACTAAACTCTTTCATTCAGCTTATCCTAAAATAAAAAAAGTTCTGTGCAAAGAACTCATTTAAAGGGTTACATCTAAAAATAAGGTATATACTCTAATTTTGCCATAGAGTTCTCTCTCTTGCTCGCTCTCTTTTTGTGAGATACTAAACACAGCCAAAAATAATTATTTTCCTTGCAGGGGTAGCAATTCTAAAAATTGGCCGCACTATTGCAGATATCAAACTTTGGCTCTTTATTGGAATTTACCCTATAGCAAAATAAAAAAAGAATAATAGGGAACACTCCCCACCCCACACACACACTCAAAGAGAAAACCTTTATTAAGGACTTAGCCATCCATCCCTGAAGAGATGTAATCTATGCGTAACAATCCTTAAATCAGCAGGACATTTACAACACATATTAAGTGGTTTGTTATTTATTTCAAGACTTTAATTGGCACAATATACTAACAGCATTTTTGCAACAGTTCCTGTTAAGGGTTCCCCCCCTCCCCCCTTAAAAACAGAAAGAGAGAGAAAGGAGGAGAGAGAGAAACAATCCACCAGAATTACGCTATAATCCCTGTTTTGTTATTCCTTTAGCCTGAATGAACTGTTAAAGTTGAAGAAAAAGAAAAAAAAAGTGAACTGTCTTAAGAAACCATATTTTAGACTCAATTCAATTTTATTAAACCCAGACCAGTGTTTTTCCTGCCATTCTAACATAACCTATTAGAAGAATTTTTCTCCCCCAGGGACAAAAACACCAACTTTTCCTCCCTAAGAGCTTCTTATTGTTCATTTTCGTTGCTATTTGGAGAAAAAGCTCATTAAAATATTATGAAGCACATAGCATAATTATGTGCCAGTCTTCATCAATGAGGAACATCTGTGGCACAGTGTATGTGTATTTATATTACAGTAAACTTGAGTGCAGGCTCTCTCTTTCCCCCCTTCTTTACTTTGCCTCTGTTCTCCGATTCTTTGTCCTGACTACAGAGTCGGGCAAACTTGTGAAGCGCACAAGCTACAGCGCGCCTTGTCAGCCTCTCGGGGCTCCGGAGCACCAAATGTTATTATTCCGTCGTTAGCCTGGAGCTCATGCCAGGGTAAATTGTGAGCTGCTAAATGTCTCCAAACCCTTTTCACTCTTTTTTATTCCCCCAGTTATTTTTAAGATGTATCTTTTTCCTTGTTCCTTCTCTGGCACAGGAGGATCTGCAAAGTGCATCCAACACACACCCAGTTCCCAAATCCTTGTTTTTCTTTCTTCTTTACATTATTCCACTTGCTTTTAAACCAAAGAACCTTGGGCATAATAAAAACATTGAGAGCTTGCCTATACCACAAATATTTGTGGAAAGCACATGGTGCCATTTTGCCAGACTACTCTTATTTGTTAAACTGAGTTAAGTGTAACGCGATTCCAAAAACTGCCTTTAGAATGAAAGAAAAGGCTTGTAAAGCCAGCGAGATAATTACCACAATCTGGGTTACAGAAAATGCAAAACAAAGAAGCACAATCCCATTTTGTGTTGTGTGTTGTGTGTGCATCTTTTTGTTTTGTTTTGTTTCATTCTCTTTGTTGATGTTCCCAAACATGTAAATACTCCATGGTGTGTATTGTACAGGGAGAAAAATCACCCTGAATCCTGCACAGGCAGAACAAAACACAGACTCTGCAGTGGACAGTGGCATGCTCTTTCCAGAAGGGAGGGCTTCCTTTCTCTTTGTCTCCCTCCATCCAGCACACACTTACCCAAGAGTTGCAGTCATCACTGGTTGCCAAGACTCTGACACCCACCTACCCTTCCTGTGAAGCTGTCAATCCATTTTTGCACACATAAATAAAATCGATTTGAAAAGAATTTAAGTGCTAAAGCCTTTCATATGGATCCATAAAAATACTAAAGAATCCTCCATTCCCTCCTTCCCCATGTTATTTTTATGGGGTTTATTATGTTATCAGTCTTCCATTGTTGGGAATGTCCTTTGGGATGGTTTTGCAGACTGGACCATTTTCAGTTTTCCTTTTTTTGTCTGCCAATTGTTTCTAGATCTAAACCAGTTTCTGAGACAATTATTTCCATACGTGTATGTGCATGTAAATATTAATAATCATTGCATGTGTGTATATTTATGTGTGCATAAATAAACACCATCCCCATGCGTAATTCCTGTTTTTAAAGAGCTAGTTCTTACTCCATAAAAAGATTCGTATTCCCCAAAGCAGGTTGTTAATGTACTTTATTAAAGAGAAAGAGCAAACCTTCCATGTTTCCTTGTTTTATGTTTAGAAAAAGTTAACGTTGCAGGTCTGAGCTAAGCTTTTTGGTATGTTTTAGCCGAGTCCAGATTATGGGCTGTAGGTTTCGAAACTCACATTACCCAGTTTTCTCAAAAACTATCACCGCAATTCCCTTTTTAAAATTTCATCTGGACTGTCTCTAAGAGCCCCAGCTGACCCCATCATTTCCTTCTCTTATTACTAACATGCTTCTTTCCACATGCACAACAGGATATTTTTCAGGGGAAAGGGCAAAAATATATTAGGGGTTTCTTTCCCTCCAGATGTAGACATTTGGTCCCTTGAAAAAGCAACAAGAGGACAGAGAAATAAACCTGAGCTTGGACGAGACAAAACGCAGGACGTCACTAAGGTGCATGTAAGGATAAACCCACGAAGCCCTCGAAGTGGGATTTGGCAAAAGAAATGTCCCATTGAGCCAAAAAGCCAGCCAGGGCCTAGAAGCTTGTTATTATGGCTTGCTCTGTGAATAAGACCCGCAGGGAAGAGTGTGGAGGCTGCCTAGTGTGAAGCCTGTTTAGAATAGTGGGGGAGTATGAAATGAGGTAGTCCTGAAGGGTTCTGAGTCTCATCAGGATGCGTCTATTTCCAACCTTCTTAAAATCTAAAGCACAAGGCAAAATAGCATTCTTTTAAAGTCCCAAAATACAATAAATAAATGGATTGCATTTTGAATTCTATTACTTTAAAGACAGGTAGTCCAGATATGGAAAAATTTAAACTACCTTTTTAAAACTAGGTGAGAAACAGTACATTTGAAAGTAGCAGTACATACTCATGATTAGATACTAGCACCAGGCCAGTCAAAGATGGAGCTAAGCTGAACCACTTTGACAGCTTTGGCCAAGAAAGCCTAAAATGCTAATTCTTACCATTTAATTTATATGAAGCATTATTGGCTCCTTTCCTCTGTTTCTTTCATTTTTATTTCTAAACATGATTGAGTTTTTTCTTCACTTAATATTAGATTGAATCATGTAAACTTCAGACTATTTGACAATTTTTGACTTACAAAAATGTAACTTTATGTAGTTCAGCCTAATAATTCTTTTCCTGAAGATAACGTGTTTATATTCCTCTGATTGACTCATCTGAGTCCAGTATTTTTGTGTTGTCTCTTCTCCTATGCTTTCAAACTTAGTCATCCTTCACATTTTAATGCTTGTTGAAATTCTGGAGAAGTGACTATTTGGTTAAGTGGAAAAATAAAACGTTTAAAACGTGTGTTTAATGTGGGGTCTAAATGAGATTGTTTTTTTCCTTCAATTCCATTCCAAGGCCCTCAGTCTGCAGTTCGGTTTTCCAGATCATTTGCCTACTGCAAACACTAGGGCCAGGCCATCACATTTGATGCCCTCAAGGCACTTCCTTTACTTCAAGTCTCAAAAAGAGAAACTTGATTTTAAAAATAATCCATGTAGAAGAAATAGTGTCAGAGAGACAGATATGTTTGTAAGCTCTGTTACAGACTTATAGCAATCCTTTCATAAACTCAGTTGTCCCAAGGGTAGCAAAGGGAGTTTCCATAAGGAATGTTGTCCACATGCTTCCTAACGTGTGGGAAAGGGACCACATGGCTGTATCCTTCCTTGTTCCCTAGGAAGGGCCGTGAATTCTGGAAAAAGATGCAGACTGGTACACGCTGAAAGCAGAGTGGAAAGGAAGCATTTCTTAGATTCCTTCAAAGCCCCCTCCCCCCATCCTCCATTGTTGTGGAAGCTGAACTGAATAACAGAGTGAAGACCATCTGAATGGGGGTCTGGAATCGCCAGTGTTATGAGAACTTAATCCACTGTCAGATTTTTCAGCATCCTCTTCAGCTTTTTGGGGAAGACATGCATGGTGGAACTAAAAGTCAGGTGTGTCTTAACCCCTCTTGGCCAACAGAGAAAATGTAGTCCAACACACTTTATCAGTTTAGAAATAACCCTCAAAGTATGACTTTAAAAACTTAATATAACTCGGTACATGCAACGTAGAAATAAAAATCTCAATTCTATTTTACTTCCCTGGTATATAAAAGCTTTAATTTACATTAGTCCTGAATATGAGTTTTGTTGAAGAATTTCCATAGCATCATTGGGAAGTAAAAAACTTTAATCTTCATATGACTCAAAATAATAATAATGTATCTTTATACTATTCTTCATAATTAGTAAAAGTAGAAAAATTTCAATATTTATTTTGAAACCAATAGGTGGTGCTATAAATTTTTATATTTTGCAATATGCTCTTTTATTTTTCCATTTCTCAGCTGCATTAGAAATTTCCCTAATTATCACAGTAGGATATTTCATGGCAAAAAGAAAAAAAAAAGCCTACATTGACTTTCCTATTCAGTTAGCCACTGTGATATGTCTCTTTTACACTGGAAAATGAACTATAACTCAGAGTATAAACCCGAGAAAAAAGAATCTATATAATTTTTGGCATAAAAGTATATTTATGGAAACAGACCCATGTATAATTCTTTGTGTTCTCTCATTTTATTTTCCTAGTCCTTCCACTAATGGCAATGCCACTGAGAAATATTATTTTAATATTTACTACTTCAATGTGTGAACTATCTGAAGGTGTTAGATTTGTGTAAAAAACAATAACCATAGTATCACAAGGCCACGGTCCTTTATCATGGTATCGTGGGCTCCCAGAATCATGGAAAGCAAGAGAATATTAGGGACCAAGCAGCTGCATTTGAGATAACTAACAAATTAAAAGTGAAAAGTACTAGAAATAGGCACTTGATGTTTGTCATCATGGGAACTGACATGATTCTGGTATTAAGCAAACAAAAAAAAGTTCTGAAGGATGAGAAACACTGGAAAATTAAAATCCAAATTCTATGGCAACTTTCCAGTATAAAGAGTAATCTCGAAATGTTGAATTTCATTGATATAGACCCTGAAGACACAGATCTAAATCCTTTTATTTCCTTTATGAAAGCTATAGAAGTCCTTCACAATTTTCCAGGTGTGTGTGTGTGTAAAGCTGATATACTGGAGGAACATAATAAGTTCAATGATTTCTTACAAAAGTGCCAAGGAAGGGAGTATGGCAGCTGCAATGAGCTGCCACCCCAACTCTATCATTCCTCAAACATCTGGGTGATTTTTACCTCTCTTCTTCCAGATGTTTTGGTGCCACGTAGAAACAGCCTTAAAACACTTGTGAGGACTGAATGAGCAACCTAGTTACTTACTGGAGGATGTGTTTGTAGAAGACATTATAATTTGCACAACATTACATTCTGTGCACTGGACAAGTTTCCTCCTTCTCACCATGATCCCTTTCTGCGCTGGCTACTTATTTCCTGCTTCCCCCAGGCTCCCTCTTCTCTGCCCTTTGGGGACAAGGCTGCTTCCTTCTGGCTTAGCTGGTAGCGACTGGACTGAACTATTAAATAGTCATTTTTATATCCACAATAAGCATTTTATAATACTTAGGATATAAAAAAGAAGACAATATAATGAAATAGTAGAAGCACATGTCTCTTAGAGAGGCCTTGGGAGAACACAGCATCTACAAAGGGAGCTGAAAGTCCTGTCCTACACTGTGCTGCACAAAGTTCATCTGAAGCATTACAGCCAAGACTGAGCAGCATGTTTTAAGGTGAATTTTGACAAAGTGAGGTACAACTGAGGGGGTGTGACAAGAATAATGAAGAGAGATGATAAGCCATATGAGAAATAGTTTAAGGAACTGCAAACTTTTAGGCTCAATAAGAGACTATTGGTGAGTATGCAGGACAGTTGGATTGGATAACTCTTCTAGGAATTGACAAGTTGTCAAATGGAAAAGAAACTGAAGCTATTTGATGTGATTCCAGAATGCTTATCAAGGATTAATTGAAAGAAGTTGTCATTTAATATCTCATTTTACTGTCAAGATATTAGCATAAGATGTAGATAGCTTTCTTTTACCGCTATAAGATAAAAAACAAGACAAAATGAATCCAGACATAAATTGAAATGGCATAGACTAAAGTAACCATGGTATGTTTTGTCTCAATAGCAAAAAAGAAATAAATATTTATCAAAAACCCATTATGTACCAGGTACTTTTCTAGGCACTATAATGAAATCAGTGGAAAAAAATAAGAGTTCTTGCTCTCACAGTGCTTTCCTTCTATGGTGAGGGGGCTGGAGTCACTGAACAGATAAATGAAATGTGCATTATGTCTGGAGATGGTACTTGCTGTAAAGAGTAAAGGGCCAGAGTGGTGGGATGCTCTTTTAGACAGTAAGGTCAGTTACTACTATGTGTGCGTGGAGTGGAACACATTCAAGGGGCAGGATAATGAGAACCCATCACAGAAAATGCTCCAGGGCTGTGAAGGAACATGTATGAAGGACACATGGACAAAGCCAAAGAGGGCTAGGATCGTGGGTAGGAGGTGGGGATGGCTGGGGTTGGGGAAGTGGAGGGGGAAAAATGGAGACAACTGTGCTTGAATAATAAAACAAATTAAATTAATTTTTTAAAAAAGAAAAGAAAATTCTCTAGTAAAGACTAGATAATTAATTTTAGGAGGATATAAAGTATTGGCACCTATTTGTTTTTGTGCTTGTTTACCCCAGTAGTTTACATATTATTTTTAAGCCTGGGGAATGTCTTACCTTCCTCTACATGGCTAACACTTACTACCTACTACATTGACACATACTATGTACATTCTACAGGAATTTAGGCATTGAATATAATATACAACCCCCCCAATACTATCTCAACTCACATGGTATTTGATTTATTTCTTTTGTGAGCATTCACCCTCTTTCATCTCTGTCAATTTTATCTTTGCATTTCTTCTCTAAGCCCTGGGAAAATGAGCTGCTTTGGCTTTTTAAAATTGCAAAGATATAAGAGCTTCAGTAATAGGATGAATAATAGGAAGTGTGGAGAAGTTAGGGTTGCCTAAGAATGTTGGGAACTGCCCTGCCTGGTATCAGAAGCTGTAACCCCCACTTAGGCTAAGGCTAAGGGAATGCCCTTGGAACCGTAGGCCAGCAAGAAGACAAAAGCTTATCTCCCTTCTGCTGCTTCATTCATAACTAAACCCTAAAGCTTGGTCAGTTAGCCAAAGACGGGTAAGATTCCCCAAGGGGGGAACGACCTAAGACAGGCACGATCACGTGGGAGGCCCCCCAAAGAAGGACTTTGGGGGCTACAGCAAAAGGGGGTGATGGACTCTCGCTCCTCGGCTTTGACATAGACTGAGTCCTCATTGTCTGGGAGAAAATCTCCTTATCTCTTGGTTGCTTAGTTCCCTTGCTCCACCTAAGCCTGAAACAATGACAGGGTGGTACAGCTCTGTGCTGAAAAGGGCGGATTCCCAGGTGATCAGGCCTAAGAAAGAACATGTAAATTACTGTGAAACCTCCTTTGTTTAGAATGCTCTCAGCTGAATGAGAAGGGTCCTAGGAGGAAGTTAGTTTGTTCCTCAAAGGCTTACAGTTCTTTGACCCTGACTCAAAAGAGACCCACAGAGTTCCTCATTACCTATTGTTCCTTACTTCCTCTTATCTATTGTTCCTTACTTCCTCGTAATGAGTAATGTACTTTACCTGAATTATGCAAAACGAGCCCAATAAAGGCAGGTTTGGACGGTAAATCGGCGTGCTCCCCTGTAGAAAGGGTGGCCATTCCATCCCTACTTCTCCACAGAAACTAGTCTGTCTCTGTGCATGTTTTTTCTCATGTTTCGCCCAGCCATCCACAGCATTCTGTGATCACTGCTGGCCAGTGACCCACACATCATAAGAAATCACTGAATTCCTCTGGTCCCAGTACTTTCAAAGTAGGACTCCTCCCTGAGTACATCTTATGAAAAACAGAAATAGTAATCCAACGTTTTTTGGAGGGGAAACACAACTTGTCTGTTAGGATTAGATTCAGCTGCATGGACAGAAAATCTAAATTAACTCTGATTAATCACTAAAGGTTTTATTTCCTCATAGAAATCCCAGAGGTTGTGTTAATAAAGCAGTTGCATAAAATCTTTAGGGAATCAGCACACTTTGAAATCTCTAACACACCTAGAGTGAGGCCCTCTCATCTATACGGTCTTGGGGTGACTGGAGGGCCAGTCGCCATATAACAAATTTGAATTTACAAAAACGAACACTAATACCCAAATTACTTCCATTTGTTTTATATACTGGAGTTTCTGTTTAATAAATGAATCTTGGTGCTAAAGAAATTAGAAAACTGCTAATCTCTTTTACAGACTAGGACACTGAAGCCCAGAGAAATTACATCTCGCTTGAGAGCCCAGAGCTAGCTATTGACAGGGCCAAACTGAAAACTCAAATTGCCTAATGACATCTGTGCCAGCTCCACTGTTAGCACAGTGAGGAGCTTATCCAAATCACATAGAACACTGAACATAGAAATAGAAGAGCTAAGGCGTACCACACTGCTAAGTCATCTGTCAGACCATACCTCTTCACTGCTGAATAAATATTACTGTCCACTTGCATGATGAGGATTTTTGAACATGAGGATAGAAACTGTCTTTAGCAACATTGCACTATTTAGGGGAACAAATTTACTCTCTGGACAACATGAGAAAGTACAGGAGAAACTGTTCCTGGCTACATAAGGATAACACTGATTTTTCCTTTTTTAAGAAAATGAGATTCAGTCAGTACTGAAACATACTACACCAGTCAGTTCTGAAACGTCCCTGATTTTTTAAATAATTTTTTTTATTGTTGTTCAAGTACAGTTGTCTCCATTTTACTGCCCTCCATATCCCCCCACCCACCCATCCCCACCTCCCACCCTCGAACCTACACCCCTTGGCTTTGTCTGCGAGTCCTTTATACATGTTCCTTGATGACCCTTCCTCTTTTTTGCCCCATCATCCCTCTCCCCTCTACCCTATGGTTACTGTCAGTTTGTTCTTTATTTCAGAGTCTTTGATTATATTTTGCTTACTTGTTTGTTTTGTTGATTAGGTTCCACTTATAGGTGAGATCATATGGCATTTGTCTTTCACTGCCTGGCTTATTTCACCTTCTTATATTTTCTTGTTTCAAAGAACTTTCAAAGTATTTTGGAGTAAATTTTGCCCATTAGCAGCAGCAAACACAAAAGATGCAGGACAGTCAATTTCATAAGATTAGATGGGAATTGCTTATTTTTTTATATCAAAACTACTAGAGAAAAATCAGTGTTTTATCTTTGTATCTAAGTAACACAAGCCATTAACATGAAGCCTCCATGAAAATCGGGCAAAATTGTTTCAAATAGGGGTTGAATATGTTTGAAACTGAGCAATCTGCCAGAATCAGTTCCTATTTTGTGTGTAGTTGAACTGATTGAATTACCATTTCTGCCTAGAACCACAGAAGCCCAGGAGACACTGGGGCCAAAACCACAAACAATGGTTCTTTGTCTAAGGGGAGCTCATGGTAGAGTTTTACATGCAAACATGTGTGATTTCAATGTATAGCAGAATGATTAAGAATTCAGCTCCGTTCCAGAGCAGGTCATGCATCTGTCTATTGTTGCTTAGCCCAGCCCCTGATTTATGAATAGAACATTCTACTATGCGTGAAAGCATGGAAAAATCTTTTTCATTTTCTTGATTATTTAAAAGTGAAAATTTATCATACCTGTGATTTGTTCCTCCTCAGTTTAGAAACATTTAAAGTGAACCGTCCCCCGCCCCCCCCCCGCCACGTGTGTCCAAGAGAATGGTGTGAAAGCAGATGAAGTTGGCATGACACACAGCATCGCCACTTGGGAATGAGCTACAGAAACCAGGCAAAAGGGAGGTGATCGCCAGATGACACTGCTGGAGTGATTCCTTCCAGGGGCTACACATCTGGGTTGTGCTGCTGCCAAGGATAAGGCAAGTACTTTGATTAGCTGCAGCTCAGATTTAGAATGTGGAGAAGCAGAACATGCTCTGCAACATACTAGTAATGTAAAAATGTCCAGGGTGAAGTGCCAACTCTCATGTATACATGTGTACGTGTGTGCACACAAGCACAATTTACAATGTCATGTGTTTGTGCTTCTGAAAAATAGCATAGAATCCTTCAAGCACAAGCTCCACCATGGGCCTGGGAGTTTTAGGCTTGCTTCATGGGAAAAGCCCATTTTATGTGCATCAGGAGAATACTAAAACAACAGTTGGTCAGAAGGTCTCTGTTTGGAATTAAGATAGACTCAGGGCTGGCTGATTAAATAATATTAAAAGATGTTTCCTTTCTTCCTAAATCCATCAGCACTTGGTGTTTCTGTAGGTGAAGAAAAATGTTGTAACGTTTTAATAGACTAAGGTATTCTTTGAATGTAGTAGCATTTAATATTTTCTCAGTTAATGAATACAATTCACATTTGCACATTTAAATGTTCAATGATTGCACTGCTCAAAAACAATACTATTTATTTCCCACTGACTTTCATCTAGTTAAATGACATAATACATCCTATAGTTGATCAAGATAAGCAACTAATGAGGCCCATGAATCTGACTTATTTTGCTTATTACTAATGCTGTTTAGACAGCTCATATTCAAATTCAAAGGCCAGGTTCCTAGTGACTGCATAAAACAGGACTGTTCAATGATGCAGTGAGTTTGGGAGACTATATACCAATGGTTTGGATGGTCAGAACACCCTAAACCTTATTTATTTTCTTTTTATAATAAATATTTGGTCTGAATAAGGCAAAGAATCTTTTCATCTTGTCACTGCATCTTGTCTTATGACATGATTCTGCCATAATATTTCATAGTTACAGTAACTCAGTGCAGCAATATAAACAAAATGGTTGATTCTGTAAGACTTATTTTGGCCTATTGGCCAGGCGTGTAAACAGTAGATTCTGTAAGTATTCTTAGAGCCTTGGCCCTACCATAATATTAAGGAATAAAGAAAAATGAGATATAACACACCTTTTCTATTCCTTTATTCATGCTTCTCATAAATATCAATGTAGGTGCCTTGAAAAAGTAGCAACAGAATCATAAGTTATTGTAATTATATCTGAGAGTTGGAAAGAAACTTGGAGTTTTCCAGTCAACCTCCATAATCGTATATGAGAAACTTGACATCTAGAAGCTTACCCTTTGTTATCTCCAGAAACCAGAGTCCAAAATCTGGGCCACAGTTCCCCAGCTTTGCTCCCCTGTTCTGCTGCATTGACTCATTAAGGCCAACTATGTGTTATTAAGTAAAAGTAAGGTGTACTGTATCCTTGCTCTCCAGACCATTTTTTGGTTAAACCTGCAAACTTAACTCCCATCTGGTTTCTGCTTCCAAAATCCCTGATGCCACCCAATTCTTTCTGGCTACAGGGAATTTTTATTTTTTCCATATTTGAAAAGTTTCCCATCTATAAACACTACAGAAGTTTTATTTTAGCCTGGAAATTCCTTAAGAATAAAGGGATCACCAAAGAAAGGGGCGTTTTTGAGGACATTCTCAAAATTTTGATTGGCTCCATGAAGATTCCATGGCATCTAGAAAAAACTTACTTTTGAATTTTATCCCTTTATTATTCGCTAGGCCATAATCCTTTATGTTTGATGACAATCAGATCACCAGAAGATCTTTCCCACACTGGATGGCACAGAAGGGAGCTGCCCTGCAGCCTCCTGCCCCAGAGCCACACTTCTGTGGAAGTGGGTGTAGGTAAGATCTCTCTACCTACACTTTTCATGGCCATGAAGGGGGCTCATGATGTGTTACGCTGTATAGTGACCTGACAATACCATGTGGCTTCTAACTGAGCGATGAAAATCCCTCAACCCTGTATGCATGTAATGAGTAAATTACACAAAGAGACACATATGGGCACACACTCTTGGATTCTTATTTGTTGTAAATGAGTTAGGTTCTTTCAGCACATAGGAAAAAAGAGAGTCTTTTTTTTTTAAGTAGCACACATTTATCGGAGGAAGTGACAATTGCTTTGCTTTTCTGAAGGGCATTTTAGAAGCCTCACATAAAATATTTGAATGATTAAACTTGACCCCAAAATACTATTTCTGAGGATATATATTTGCACATGTATACATGCATACACATGCAAGGATGTTCACTGTAGCACATATGTACAAGGATGTTTATTATAGCATTGTTTATAGTAGTCAAAGACTGGTATGACCTACATTCCATCAATAGGGAATCTGTTGTTTTTTTTTAATTTTTTAAAGATTTTATTTATTTATTTTTAGAGAGGGGAAGGGAGGGAGAAAGAGAGAGAGAGAGTAACATCAATGTGTAGTTGCTTCTCATGTGGCCCCCCACTGGGGACCTGGCCCACAACCCAGGCATGTGCCTGACTGGGAATCAAACCTGCGATGCTTTGGTTCACAGCCCACGTTCAATCCATTGAGCTATGCCAGCCGGGGGGGGGGGGGGGGGGGAATCTGTTCTTAAAAAATATATTTTATTGTTATGCTATTACAGTTGTCCCACTTTTCCTCCCTTTGCTCCCTTCCCTCTCCTTCTAGAAATGCCTCCTCCTTAGTTCCTGTCCATGGGTCATGCATATAAATTCTTTGACTACTCAATTTCTTACACTGTTCTTAACACCCCCCTTTCTCTTCAGTACCTACCAGTTTGTACTTCTTAATCCCTTCACCTTTTCCTTTATTCTCCCCCTTGCCCTTCCCAACTGATAATCCTCCAAATGATCTCCATATCTATGATTCTGTTTCTGTTCAGCTTGTTTGCTAAATTTGTTTTTTGGATTCAATTGTTGATAGTTGTGAAATTATTGTCACTTTAATGTTCATAGTTTTGATCTTCTTCTTTTTCTTAACTAAGTCCTTTTAACATTTTATATAACAACAGCTGATGATTCTGAACTCCTTTAGTTTTACCTTGTCTGGGAAGAACTTTATCTGCCCTTCCATTCTAAATTATAGCTTTGCTGGATAGAGTAATCTAGGTTGTAGGTCCTTCCTTGCTTTTCATCACTTTGCATACTTCCTGACAATCCCTTCTAGCCTGCAAAGTTTCTTTTGAGAAATTAGCTGATAACATTTGGAAAATCCTTTGTAGATAACTATCTGCTTTTCTCTTACTGCCTTTAAGATTCTCTTTATCTTTAACCTTTGGCATTTTAATTATGATGTATCTTGGTGTGGTCATTTTTGTGTACATCTTGTTTGGGAATCTCTGTGCTTCCTGGATTTGTATTTTTATTTCCTTCACCAAATTAGGGAAGTTTTCTTTCATTATTTTTTCAAATATGCTTTCAATTTCTTGCTCTTTCTCTTTTCTTTTTGGCACCCCTATGATTCAAATGTTGACACATTTGAAGTAGTCCCAGAGGCTCCTTAGCCTATCCTTGTTTTTTTGAATTCTTTTTTCTTCTTGCTATTCTAATTGAAAGTTTTTTTCTTCCTTATGTTCCAAACCATTGATTTGATTCTTAGCTTAACCCACTCCACTGTTGATTCACTATAAACTTTTCTTTACTTCACTTGGTGTAACTTTCATTTCTGCCTTGTCTTCTTTATGCTATTGAAGTACCCAGGGAGTTCCTTGAGCATCCTAATAACTAGTGTTTTGAACTCTGCATCCGATAGATTGCTTATCTGCATTTTGTTTAGGTCTTTTTCTGGAGTTTTGTTCTGTTCTTTCATTTGGGCCATGTATTTTTTGTCTTCTTATTTTGGCAGCCTCCCTGTGTTTGTTTCTATGTATTATGTAGAGCTGCTTTGATTCCCTGTCTCAGTACTGTGGTCTTCTATAGAAAAGTGCACCAGTGTGTTGGATGGGGTGGAGCCTTAGGTAAGTGCTAGGGTGGGGCAACCCATGTGAGGCAGGTTGATAGAGTCTCTGAAATGGTGTCACCACACTCTGGCTCTGTGTGGGTGAGGGCTCAGAAAGGTGACAATGGCCACTACCTGGTGACTAGAGTTTTGTCCAGAGGAAACTCCCCTAGCACTTGACCTGATGCCAGATACTTCAATTTCTCCCCCTATGCCACTGCTTCCCTTCCAGCTGCTAATCCAGTGCTGGAGTCCAGATGAAGTGAGTCTACAGAAGTCCTATGTCTGTCACAGGCCCTTTAAGAGAAGACACCTGAGAATCCTACAGTTTCTTCAGCTGTCCCAACAACCACTGGTTTTTACGGCTAGAAATTATAGGGACTCATCTTGCTAGCACTGGAATCCTTGCCTAGGTGGCCTGGTGTGGGGCTGGAATCCTTTGCTCCCAAGGTATACCTCCCAATTTTTGTCCACTACATGTGGGCTTTGGACCACCCATTCTTCATCTCCACATATCTCCATGCTTCTCCATGTCTCTGCCCCTCTGACCCATCTGGATGAATGTGACTTCTTAGCTCCTTGATTGTCAGGCTTCCATATAGCTTGATTTTCTGAAGATTCTGGGTATTAGCTGTTTTGTAGTTTAGTTGTAACTTTTGCTGTGGTTGTGTAAGGAGGTGAGCCATGTTTACCTATGCCTCTATCTTGACAGGAAGCTGGAAAAAATGAGTCTTAGTAGAAGTAGTCAATCTGTAATTTGCTTCTTATTTATAGTCAAAATCAGCACAAAATCAAGAACAATGAAATGGTAAAGACCTGGTATCCTGCTTTGAGAGATGCTTTTTTTTACACAAGAAGCATTTTCTGGAGTTGCTTTGAATAGGCCCTGAGACACCACTTCAGTGTTAATGCTGCCAAGATGTGGGGGTTTACAGTAAAGTAGACTAAATGCCCATGCAGTTTGCTTAACATTGAAAAAGATCTTGTGTGTGTCTAACCAGAGGGTTGCATTAGTGTTCAGGTTCCATATTTTTTTTCTCTTCACAGCCCAAATGGGGTACTATAGCTTATTGGCCAACACTTTTCAACCTGGGTCACCTAAAAGGGACTTCCCAGTGAGACCATCATATCATAGAACTATAGAAGTATCGCTGGGGATGCCACATTGCTGATCCAAACCTGCTTTCAGATTTTTTGAAATGTCTCCAATTAAAAAAATGTTAAATTGGACAGTCACTCCTGAGTGGTTAACTTAAGAACTTTACACTTCATCATTCCCTGCTTAAAATAATGTAAACAGCTCAATTTCAGATATGCAATAAGAACTTCCAAAGACACTTCTGCATCCAGAACTGAGGGTGGGTCAGAACCCACAACACAAATTCCATTAAGGCAGGTCTGTGAACACATGAAATAAAGCAATATAGCTAAGTTTCTCAAGAGAAGTTTTGGGGCAGGGAATATAAATGAATAGGGATCAATTTAATATCTTTATAATGTCATAGAATTTAAAGTTATATTTTTATAATATTGCCATATAATAAAGCCTAAGAAATAATTCTAGACATTACTCTAAAAGGATCACTACACAATTTTATTTGCTCTTCTCACTTATTTAAAGGGGTTATAATATTGATAAAACTTTGAGAATGAGACTCGCTTTCAAGAATTGGCAGAGATTTCAGATAAGACTTGTAAAGACTATTGGTAGAGATTCAAATTTGGCCCAAAGGTCATTGGTTTTGTCTTTACACCATGAGCACCTTTGTTTATGTAGTACCTATATCAGTATTTCTGATATGTCTTACATATGTCTCTCCATATGCATCATATACTGTAAGCATGTTTATACTTAAAAAGGCTTAGTGAAGAACTGCCATTTCAACCCTTAGTATACAACATGATGCATGATTCCACTAGAGTTTTATTATGTAAAAAATGTAGCAGTCATATTTGGAATTAGTATAAAGTTTGAATAAATTTCCCAAGTTTGTTGCAACCAATAAGAATAAAAACTTTCTCAGCTAAAGAGAGATTCAACTGTATGGTAGATTAGCTAGTTGATTAAATTCAGCTAGTAAATTAATTTTATATTTTCTAATAATTAGCTTTGTTAATCTTGTGCCATAAGAGACTTTCTATTTGTGGAATCACAAATGGCATTTATTGTTGACAAATATTCACTCCAGTAAAATCTAACCCAGAAATAGTCTCCATAATAAAATACAGCCAAATTTGTTTAAGGTGGCGGGATGGTGTTGGGAGGGTGGAGCAAATCATGAGAGGTTCAATTTTCTGTAATAGTATCCTGTGTCTCCATGGCCTCTTAAATGGGCACGGTGGGAAGCAAAAGCAAAGGCCCACTACAGGCACGCTGTCTCTAGATCTCTCACATTTGATTTGGTGCCCAAATCACCCACTGAAATCAGTGCAGCTGACAGATGGTTTTGATTGAGAACAATGGCATAAAAAGCAATAGTAGCAGCCGGCCATTGCTGATAGTGAACTACCTTTTCCTGTGGAATGGAGAGCTAGTTACTTTTCTTGAGATTTCTCCCCCTCTTCAAAGAAAATCTGATTGATTCCTTCAAAGTTATCAAGCATAAAAGAACTCTGTCCCCAAATAGGGATTGCCCTTTCTCATTTCCCTCATGATTTCTGAGATATTCACTGTTGTTACTCTAGTCTTCATATCCTGTTTTTCTGCTTCCACTTAGACATGCCAATTAAAGAAAGATATGGTTTATTTTAAAAATATGGTCCTAGTGCTGACTGTAAAGAGAGCTCTTAAACAGGCCTAAACTCTTCATCAGGATTAGCTGAACATAGTAAGTAAATCCCATGTTGAATAGTGACCTTGTAAAGTCTCCGAAGCAGGGCTGTATTGGGCTTTGTAGCAGCTTAAATGAAACAAACCTTCTTCCCTTGGGCCTCATCAATCCAGGGCCTGGCTATGTAATGGCAAGATGCCCACTATAAGGGGCTACAACAGTTTACTGCACTAGTTCCTAAAATGTGGTCCCTGGACCAGCAGTAGCAGTGGCACTTATTAGAAATGCACAATCTTAGGCCTTGACCAGTCCTGGTGTGGGGTCCAGCACACTGTGTTTTAGCAAGTCTTTCTGATGCATGCTACCATTTAAGGACTACCAGTCTATTGCATCAACAGGCCTTCTGTTTATACCTTTTGGCTTATACCTGGTTTATTTCACTTAGGGGAAATGTAGAATCCTGGATTGAAAGAAAAGGCAAATGAGCAAATAAGTCAATGGCAAAAGAAGTACCGATATGTCTTGACTATATAAGGATAGTTTAATATTTAGACTTCTCTCTCTTTCTCTGTCTAATACAGATATAGCAGTTTATATATACTAAATCACTCATTCATTCAATTAATATTTGTTACTGTATATCAGACACCATCCCAGATGTGAATGCAACTCAACACAAAATCATAAATTTACTTAAAACATTAAGAGATTTGCTTTGTGATTGTGTGTCACAATGTATTTAATATGTGGCCCAAGACAACTCTTCTTCTTCCAGTGTGGCCCAGAGATGCCAAAACGTTGGACACCCCTGCAAAGAATAGATCTGAGATTTAAGCCCTTGTTTTTCTTCTCAGCTTACATTTACTCTTAACTACCAGTGTCTCCTCTTCTCCTTCTCATTTCTGGCATGATTGCCTTTTATTTCCCCAAGTTTCTTTCTCTCTTATGTAACAGGGAACTATAAAGATGCCATAGATGGTACACAGTTTCAGGGTATTAGGCCTAGACTCTTTCTGTCTTGTTGCTCTGGTACTTTCTTTTTAATCTCTTTTCTTCCATCCCATTTGCTGTGGGACTTTGGCCAGACCTTTTAGGTAGATACAGCAATGCATACAAAACTATTCTCCCCTAAACACCCCAGCACAGATAAATATATCAAATTGTTTTTATTTTACTATTTTCATTCACCCCTTTATCACTTATCTCCATACTCTTCTAAGATGTTTTTCTCTTTCTTCATCTCAATGCATTTTGCTCCTAAATGTATGAATATTAAAGACTAAATTATTTTTGAGATGAATGTAAATGGCTCTACAATGAAATAATAGGTACCTGCTGACATGACATATAGATTATATTTTTGTCACTACTTTCCCCTCATTTAAAAAATACTTGCAGTAAAATCCAGTTTCCCTCAACTAGTGGTTCAAGGTCACCTATTGTGTATTTGTGTTTCACTCAGAAGGCTGAGGTGGAGTTTGGCAAGAGCTCTAACCAAAGGAGTTCTGAGGGCAGGCTGGCAACTAAGAGGTGCCTACTCATAGTCAACCATGAACACAAAGAGAGAATTCAAGTTATATGTAGTCAAGGAGTATATACCAGGCCATAGCAAGAAAAGCATGACCAAGTTTGGGCCTAATGAATGTAGTAAACTTGAAATCATAAGATTGTGTAATAAGGTCCTAGGCCAAAAGGATTAGAAACACATAGTGGGGTGAAGGTGGGGTCAGTGTGTAGAGTAGGTTAAAACAAGTTGTTCAGGGCCAAATTTGTGACTGATTAGAGGTTATTGGAAACCTGTTTTTATATGATGCTACATGCTTGGTAAAAGGATAGCATGGACTAAAAGCCTGAAAACTGAATCTTGTTCCTAATTAGGTGTGTTGTAGGAACTATAGGCTAATAGCTTAAATATTCATCATCTGAGTAGCCATGGTCAGCTCTGACAGCTGTTTTTATACAAAAGTCTTCACACTGTTAATTCATTCACTCTTACACTGTCATTGGCCTTTGCACACATACATCAATCCTATGTTTTATATCAAGTACTCTATTTGGGAGTAGAATTAGAAATAGGAAGATGAACCAGCACAGTCCTGTTTCCAAGGAGTTTTTAGTTTTGCTCGGAAACAAATTTAAAACAAAGACTGAACAGAAATGACCTGGTATGATAATGCTTTTATGGAGGCAGATATGAGGCTAGATGGAGGCACAGAGTGCCATGCTGCTAACTCAGAGGTGGCTTCACAGGCAAAGCTGTGCTTGCACTGATTTAGAAGCATTAGTCACAGTTTGCTGGTCAGAGAGTGGGGAGGGGAGGAGGGCATTGGAACATGTTTTCCAAGCAGATACACCTGCAAGTGCTGAGGAATAATCATGTATGTTGTACTCAGGAAACTTCAAAGAAGCTGGTATTACTATACAATCAGGCCCTGTGGTGCTGGTCAGCGGGGTGGGGGGAGGGATGCAAGTTAGGCAATGATTAGGCTGGAGGAGTTGGGTAGGGTAAAATTCTGAAGGAGACTGCACTCCATGCTATGGAGTTTCAGAACTGTTAGGCAGATGATGGCGAGTTATTGGGATGACTGTGTAGAATGGAACCACCTGAACTGCATGTTAGAAAAAGACTTTCAGTAGTCCAGTATGTAAACAAGCCATTACTGGATGGAGCTATAGTGCCCAGAGACCCCTGGAGAGACATTATAGAAACCCATTTTATTCCATAAACTTAGAACAATGTAGGGACGAAAATTTCAGAACCACCTCAACAATGGAACTTCCTTTCCTAGGCTTTCCTTGAGCCAGTGGTGTTTGAAAAGTATAATTTTTGATACATTTTCTTTTTAAAAAATAAATTATTTTCAGATAATTTAAATAGTCATTTTTTTCCCTATGAGGCCCTAGCATTTTGGATGAAAAAGGCTGTCTTTAAAAAAAAAACATCTATTTTTTCCAGTACACATTTTTGACTAGTCAGAAGAAGTACTTCTTTGTCTGAAGGAGACATTCTCTAAAGAAAGGCTTTTTTTTTTCTGGACATGGGTCACAAAGTCTCTTGCCCCAAGTACCAAGGGTATACTATAATTCCTAGCTCTATTAGTTAAGTGTTTTTCTTAAGGCGAAAGTGTTAGCTGTGTTTACCGTCATTTTCCTTAGGGGAGTGTAAATATCACTTCCAATTCTTTCTGTACTGGCTTTAATTGAAGAAGAAAGTAAAGCAATATTTACTGCAGAGGAGGTTGAGTGACTGTGTTTCTATAAATAATATGCACTTACGGGCATGATCCTTTGAATGCTCTAAGAAAGTTCTGCCTGTAGCTCTGTGCCTTGGATTAAAGATCCTTTAGGCCAGCGACACCATCTTTTATTTCCTATTGCCTCACATTGCACGTATTCATGGCAGGATCTTACTAATGTTACCACTCCTGAGAGTGATGGAAAATTGCAGTAAGTGAGGAATGACTCTGATAGTTAACCCAGAGCTTCCAAACTTGCATGATTGTAACAGCCACCTGGGTTTCAGAGCACAGACGCAGGAACCCCATCCAAGACTCCTAGCTGAGCTAGGATCTCCAGGGAGAGGAGCCTGAGCATCTATCTGTACAGACAGCAAGTGTCCCAAGTGACTCTTAAAAACCGCCAAGCTTTGAGAAAGCAATGTATCTTTACTCTATAACCACCCTGTGACTCAAAAAGTATGTGGTCCAAAGACCAGTGGTGTCAACATTACCCAGAAGTTAGTGAAACAGATTCCTCATTTTAACAAGTCTCCAGTGATTCTTGCACGTGAAAATTTGAGGAGCATTGATTTAGAGCAGGGGTCAGCAAACTATGGCCCATGAGTCAAATCTGGCTAGTTTTTGTCAATACGGTTTCCTTGGAATGAAGTCTCATCCATTTATCTATATATTGTCTATAGCTTATTTCATGCTACAACAGAAGAGATGAGTAATTACAACACAGACTGTATGGCCCACAAGGCCTAAAATCCTCACTATCTGAACCATTGTGAAATAAATTTGTCAACCTCAAATCTAGAGTACATGACATGATTCAGAGTTTACCATTATTAGTGTATAATATATAATAATAATTGCAATGGTAATTCACTTCAAACAACCTTTTTAAAACCTTATAAATGCCATTTTTCCATCCCGTTCATTGTAAATGTGAGATGTGAATGCTCACTGTGATGAGATATTTACTTTATAATACATGACCATGTCACATCTATCTGAAACACTTTCATCAATACCCACTGCCAATGGAATCTAATTAGCAAGATGACATTTGAAGTTTTCCAGTATCTAGACCCAACTTCCAACCTCCTTTCCTAGTAACCTCTCTAGCATGTCATGCCTCTTGTCAAATTGTATTTCTGGGTACTTCCAGCATCTAAACATTACCATGCTTTTACTCTTCAAAATCCAGACAATTTTTCATGCATAAAGCCTTTCCATTTCTTCCCATTTCTTCTCATGACATAATGTGCACCACCAGCATTAAACTTTCTTTATGTAATAGATACTTGGCACCTACTTTGTCTCTTCTAGTAAAGTTGACGTATCGTAACAGCTGGGACTGTATTTAAATTTCTTTTATAATCTCAAATGGATATATATATATAATATATATATACATATATACACACACACACATTGTGGCTATTTATGAATTGAATACAACTCTTCATATATCAGAAATGACTGGATCTCAACCACCCTCATCAGTGTGGAAGGGAAAAATCCCAGGAACCCAGTCACAGAGACAGGGGTAGTCCCTAAGGCAATCATAGAGGTGCTGCTGGTGCTTGTCGCATCCTTGCAGACAATTCCAGGTAACTCTGAAGCAAGGTGAGACAGGAAATGATGAATAAATACCCCAGAATTGGTGGGACAATTCTGAGCAGTGTTCCACAGTGTCTCAAAGGGATCCCAGTGGTATGGAGCCCAATGGCACAGAGCTATAATCTGCTCATTAAAGGCCATTATTTTAGTCCATTTAGGTGGCTATAGCAAAATGCCATAGACTAAGGGGCTTATAACAGATAAATACATATTTCTCATAGTTCTAAGGCTGGGAAGTCCAAGATCAAGGTACTAGTAGATTCAGCGTCTGGTGAAGACCCACTTCCTAGTTCATAGACAGTTGTATTAACACTGCTTCCTTAAGGGTGGAAGGGGCAGGGGGTCTCCATGAGCATTTATAAGGGCACTAATCCCATTCATGACAAAAGAGCCCTCATATCTAATCAGGTCCTAAAGGCCCCACCATCACATGAGGGATTAGGTTTCAACATGTGCATTTTGGGGGAACACAAACATGAAGTCAAGGGCAACCTTTATTAGTTGTCCTCCCTTTCTTATTCTATTTCTCTGCATCCTCACAATGGTTCTTGATATCAATTTCTTATTACATCTTCTTGCACATAAATCATGTTCAGGATCTGCTTTTAGGAAAACCCAAACTGTTGCAAGCAACCTGTAAGAAGGCCCCAATGATTCCTGCTTCCCGGTTCTCATGTTCTTGTGTAATCTCTTTCCCTTAAGTGCAACATGACTTAGTGGTTTGCTTCTAATGAATAGAATATGACAGAAGTGAAGATATGTCAATCCTGAGCTTAGGTTATGTAAAATCTGTGGTATCTATCTTGGGAGTACTCTTTCATTCTTTCTTGGATTGCTCATCTAGGGAAAACCAGCTGTTATGCTGCAAGGAAGCTCTGTGGAGAAGTTTAGGTAAGTGAACTTGGAACTGAGTCTTCTAAAGCTGCTTGCAAACAAACCCTTCCCCCACATGAGCCTTGAGGTGACTGTGCCACAGCCACACCTTAATTGCAGTTCCATGAGAGAACCTGTGCCAGGATCATGCAGCTAAAGTACTCATGGATTCTTAGCCAACAGTAAGTATGAGATTTAAAAAATTTAGCTTTTAAGAGCCAAGTTTTAGAATAGCTTGTTATATTGCAATTGATAACTAGTATACAATCTAAGACAATAGTGTCAGTCACTGTTTTCGGGGATCTAGTTGAGAGACTCTCCCTGGCCTTAACCAGGTCAAGTCCTCATGCTTTATGCACCCTTGTACAGGGCTCCTTGTACATCTCCCTGGACACTCACCACTTGTGTGCTCTCCTGTTCAAAACCTACCTTCCTAACTAAACTGTGAGCTCCATGAGAGCTGCTTCCATCTTTTTTACTCTCTACTCCCAGAGCTCCTAGAAATTACTTATTAAATAAAGGAATAGTCTGGATGCTTTTGTATGAAGTTAGTAGAAACTCAACTATTTGTGTAGTAATAAAGAATCTAGAGATGGATTTTCAGGTCCAGCTAGATCCCTGGTAGGCACATGATGTTATAAGAACTCCACAACATTTCTATAATTTTTGTCTTTGTCTTTTCCTCTTTTTTCATCACTCTCCCTCACTCTCTCTTCCCTCTCTCCTCACCTCCATGCTGTAGATCTGCTCCCCTTTGTCAGACTCATTTCCAAGCAAACTCTTCTCAGATAAATGGCTGCTGAAATGCTCAGACTGAAGTTCTCACAACTGAACTAATTGAGCAGAAATAAAATATCTCAGAAGTTCGAAACTTACCCTGGGATTGTATCTTTTTCAGCTAACCAGGGACACAAAATCATCCACTGACCAATAACAATGACCAGAGAAATATAATACACAAACTGGCTAAGATCCTAGGTCTTAGATCCACCTGGCTAAGATCCACCCCTTGAGTGTAGAAAATAGATTTCCCACCCAAACCATATGGAATGAGCATGTCATGCCCCAAAAGAAAATCAAAGTAGTTTTACCAGTAAAATGGGTAACAAATTCTGGTCAGAAAACAAAACAAAACATCAAACCAGACAAACAAAAACAACACAAACGAAAATAGTTAGATGCCCCATATAGTGGAGAATTATAAATATGGTACAGAAGATCCAAAATCACACTTGAAACAAAGACACTAGTATGAATCAAATATGGAGGACAAGACACTGACAAGCTAATTAGAGCAATTGTAGAGAAGAACAGAGAGGTGAAATGAGTATAAGGGATGATCATGACTAAGAATATGTACAGATGGAATTTCTCAGGATTTGCTTCCTGCCTCCCCACCCATATCTCTCTCTTACCCCATGTATGCATTCTAGGGCAACACTTAATACAGACCTCTGACAGATTACAGAAACTGACCAGGGATAGACAAAAGAAATTTGATATTTCTGTGTGTGTGAGAGAGAGTATATGTATCTTTCCTCAGAAATTACTCTTTCACAAAAATCACATGAATAGTCACTGCTATCATCTGTTCAAATTAGCACAGTGATAATTTATTTTTTAGTTTCTCCTTAACTAAACAACTAATATAAACCATAAGTATTATGGAATGATACTAATCCAGATACATGAGATGGAAAACAAAAGTTACAGAAGAGACATTTGGGACTCTCTATGTCAGCAACTCTTCCAGGGCCCATGAAAAGGCATTAACTTGAAGAGTTATTCAATTTGGGATTAGCAGATGTTGAGCATCTGTATGCTATTCACACTCTTATTATCCTGGACATAATTAAGTTGCATTACTTCATCTGAGAATCATCACCCTGCAAAGCAGTTGCAGAGGGAAGATGGTAGATACCACTGACAGGACGGTATGATGACCTTTTTGGGGTAACCTACAATGTGGGAATAATAAGAGCCATTTTCTACTTCCAATATTTCCATATAAACCCTTCAGAACAGATTCTAACCCTCTCTGCCTGCAGAAACACTGGGTGTCTTCATCCCTTTTTAAATCATACTTTTTTCAGTCTTCTCCTTGGTTCAACTCTTTGGTCTTCATCTATTACAGAGATTTCCAACCTCTACAATGTTGATATTTTGGAGGAGGAAGACAACTTTATTTATTGTAGGATGTTTAGCAACCCCTCTGGACTCTGCCCACTAGATGCAGCAGCATCCTCAGGCATGTGGGGGACACGCTTGCCTCTAGTTGAGAACTACTGGCCTGATGCCACATGTTTTCCTGAGGTGATAGAATCTGTAACTGTGGCTTTAGCTATCATTCTGGCTAATGGTTCCCATATTGGTATCTTTGTCCCAGCACCCCTCCAATAGCACATCTTATCTGAGTCTTCCTTTCACTTCCATAAAGGGGCATATTGAAAACTGAACTTTTTTCTGTCTCCCAGACTCCTCCTTCCCATCTCTTCTTTCTCTTCCTCCTTCTTCCTTTTGCCATTTTAGTTATAGGTGAGACTTTACCTCAGTGATTTTCAACTGGTGTGTCACAAGAATGTTTAAAATATGTAATATCTGACTATTTAGACAGGGGCACTGACCTCTTTCCTCCTAATTGTCAAATGAAAAATGACAAAGGCCAACACAACAGTGGCCATCCAGTGTGAATGCCCTGTCCTGAACCATAAATATATAGGTCATATAATAGGGTTGCATCTTAATGTTTATATTGCATAATAAGGTTACATCTGATGGGTTAATTCTTGGTACCAGAAATACTTATATACAAGATTTCTTAAAAAGCAACATTGGAGCAAAAAGGATAAGTAATTAATATTATTATTTTTTTGGTAAATCAATCAAAATTATACCTATTTTTGTCAGATTGTTAACAAATATGTTTGGTGTGCCACAGAATTTTAGTAGTTTATGTGTGCCATGAGAGGAACAAAATGGAAATTGCTGCTCTACCTTCTCTTCTCCAAACTAGAAATCTCTGGGTTATTCTCTAATTGTCTTGGTAATATGTATTCAGGAGCAAATGCAGCTTTTGTGGGATCTAAACCTTATACAATTTGAGGGAACTTCTTTAAAAAAGATTACAACTTTACAAACCAGGTGCAGGGTCTTGGAAGAAGCTGGTGCAAGTGAAAGAAACTGAAGCCTACATTTTGCTGGTTTAATTATTATTTCACCTCTGTATTTATTATCTTAATACCCATAAAGAATTTATTCATGTAGATCAATTTTACTTAATGAAAAGATCAACAATCTTCCATCATTAACTGTGGAAAATCTTATATAATAAAGAACAATTTTATACAATATTGACCATGTATCGGGAACATTATGTGCTTTTTCTCATTTAACGTTTTTTGCTAACAATGAGGAAGGAATTAATACACTATTGTAGTTAAGAGTGTGGTCTCAGAGCCAAACTGCCACAACCTATCTGGTGGTTCCATCATGTACCAGGTGACCACACAAATCACTTAGCCAATTGGAGTGTTGATCTAATCTAAGAAACACAGATAAATTTTAATACCTACTTCATTGAATTGGTGTGAGGAATTAATTAGTTACTTGTGTAAAACACTCAGAAGAATAGCTAGCATACATAAAAAGACATTATAGGGAGTTCCAGCCAAGATGCAGGCATATGTAGAAACCCTTTACTTCCTCTCACAACCAAAAGGAGGATAACAACCAATCTAAAATCAATAAACAACCAGAAGCACCAGAAAAATCAGACTGCATGGAACTCTGATGACCAAGGAATTAAAGAAAAAAATCAGCCAGAACAACCAGACCAGTAAGGCAGCAGACCACATGGGCCAACTCAGAAAAATCTCAGCAAGGTAGCTGAGGGGTGGGGCTGACTGCCTAGCTCTTCAGATCTGTGCAGAAGGGGCTGACTTAAGGAGAAAACTGAGACTCAGAGCTGACTGTGGGCTATGGCTAGGGTTGTGGCAGTGGGAGATACTTCCAGTCTGACTCAAGAGTCTGTTGGAAAATGTGCTAGAGATGAAGAGACAAGCTGCATTGTTCCCTCTCTGGCCCCTCCCCCACAAGCAGCACAGCAAAGAGTTGCCCTGCCAGGGTGAATGCCTAAGGTCCGCCCCCTTACAATCTATCAGCTGCACCAAGACAAAGAAATATGGCCCAAAAGAAAGAGCACAGCAAAACCTCAGAACTGAGCATTGAGAACATTGCCAACCTAACTAATGGAGAATTTACAGCTCTGGTAATCAAAATGCTCACAGAACTGATTGAGCTTGGTTGAAAAATGAAAGAACAAATGAAAGATACCCAAAATGAAATAAAGCAAAATATTCAGAGAACCAACAGTGACGAGAAGGAAACCAGGATTCAAAGCAACAATTTGAAACAAAGGGAAGAAATAAATATCCAACTGTATCAGAACAAAGAAACAAGAATAAAAAAAAAATGAAGACAGGCTAAGGACTCTCTGGGAAACCTGAAATGTGCCAATATCTAAATTATAGGGGTGCCAGAAGGAGAAGAGCAACAGCAATAAATTGAAAACTTATTTGAACAAATAATGAAGGAAAACTTCCCCAACCTGGCAAAGGAAATAGACTTCCAGGAAGTCCAGGAAGCCCAGAGAGTCCCAAAGAAGTTGGACCCAAAGAGGAACACACCAAGGCATATCATTAAGTTACCCAAGATGAAAGATAAGGAGAGAATCTTCAAAGCAGCAAGACAAAAGGAGACAGTTACCTACAACGGAGTGCCCATAAGACTGTCAGCTGATTTCTCAAAAGAAACATTACAGGCAAGAAGGGGCAGGAAAGATACATTCAAAGTCATGAAAGGCAAGGATCTACATCCAAGATTACTCTATCCAGCAAAGCTTTCATTTAGAATGGAAGGGCAGATAAAGTGCTTCCCAGATAAGGTCAAGTTAAAGGAGTTTGTCATCACCAAGCCCTTATATGAAATGTTAAAGAGACTTATCTAAGAAAAAAGAAGATAAAAAGTATGAACAATAAAATGACAATAAACTCGTAACTATGAACAAATGAACCTAAAAGAAAAGAAAAACAATGAAAACAAAAACTAAGCAAACAACCAGAACAGAAGCAAAGAAATGGACATCACACAGAGGGAGTTCAGTGGGGAAGGGGAAGGGAGGAATAGGGGGGAAAAGGTACAGAGAAGAAGAAGCATAATTAGTAGGCATGAAATATAGACAGGGAGAGATAAAAATGGTATAGGAAACAGAGGACTCAAAAAACTTGTATGTACAACCCATGGACATGAACTAAGGTTGGAGAGGGGGATGCTGGAGGGTTGGGGGAGCAGGGTGGAGGGGTGATAAAAGGGAAAAATTGGGAAAAACTATAAAACCATAATCAATAAAAATACTTAAAAATCAATAATTCTCAAATACAAATATTGTTGCTCTAAAAAAAAGACATTATAAATGTTAGCTACTATTATTTTGCTGATGAGAAAATGAGGCCCAGGAATGAAGCAACTAACCCAAAGTGATACAGTTAAAAGTGGAGAAAAATGAAAAGATGAACTTGAAAGTGCAGGCTTTGTTTTTACCACACAAGTTCCTCAGTGCAACCTTCATGGGTTTTGAGGAAGATTAAATGTGTTAATACTGTTCAATTTCTTTGCATATTTCTACTTTAACATGCAGATATTAGACTGTGAAGTAAAGCAAACTAGAAAGATATTGGAGGTTTTGTTGATAATAATAATAGGATTTAGGATTAAATTTAACAGTAGTATAAAATACCCTAAAGATGACAAAAACTTTAAAAATTTAAGATGACATAAGTAAATGGAAAAACATCCCATGTTCATAGATTGGAATACTTAAATTGTTAAGATGACAAATTCTCCAACTTGCTTAATAAATTCAATGGAATCCCTATTAAAATCCTTGTGGTCTTCCTTGCAGAAATCCTCCCTCCCTCCCTTCCTTCTTTATTTCCTTCTTTGCTCTCTTCCAAGGCTTATTTTTCAAATTAGATGGATAAGTCAGGGATTCAGAACAGCCAAAACAATCTTACAAAAACAAGAATAAAGTTGCAGGATGTACATTTACCAATTTCAAAACACTACAAATCTACAGTAATCTTTGCTGTGTGATACTGACTGAAGGCAAAACATTACAAATCAATGGGACAGAATTAGGAGCCGAGAAGTTATTTCTAATATTTATGGTCATTTGATTTTTGACAAGGGTGCTAATACCACTCAATAGAAAAGAACAGTCTTTTAAACTAATGGTGCTAAGACAACCGGAGATTTACATGGAAAAGAATAAGTTGGACCTCTATCTCAAATTATATATAAAAATTAACCTCAAATAGGTCAAAGTCCTAATGTAAGAACTAAAACTATAGAAGTATAAATCTTGGATTAGGCAATGGTTTCTTAGATCTGACAGCAAAATCATAAGCAACAAAAGGAAATACATAAATTTGACTTTTTCACAATTTAAAAATTTTTGTGTTTCAAAGGCCACCATCCAAAAAATAAAACTACAACTCACGAAATGGGAAAAGGTAATCGCAAATCATGTTTCTAATAAGATACTTGTACCTTGAATAGATAAGGAACTCTTACCCAAGTAAAAAAAAGGCAAAGAATCTAAGTAGGTATTTCCCTAAGAAGGGTATACAAATAGCTAATACACATATGACAAGTTATTTAACATCTTTACTAACCAGGGGAATGTAAACCAAAATCACAATGAGATTTTCACTTTATGAAATTCACTAGATTGGTTATGATAAACAAGACAGATAATAAAAGTGTTGTTGACGATATGGAGAATTTGGCACATTTATATATTGCTACTAAAATGTAAAATGGTGCAGCAGCTTTGGAAAACAGCCTGGTAGTTCCTCAAGAAGGTTAAGTCACCACGACTAAGTAATTTCACTACCAAGTATACACACATTCATATATATGCAAAAATATGTTCCCACAAAATCTTGTACAAGAACGTTCATAGCACCATTATTCATAATGGCCAAAAAAATGGAAACAACCCAATACCAACCAACTGATGGGCAGATAAATAAAATGTGGTATATTGACACAGCAGAATATTATTCACCAATAAAGAGAAATGAAACACTAACATGATATAACATGAATGAACCTTGAAAACATTATGTTCAATAAAATATATCATTCATCAAATAACAGATATTATATGATTCCATTTAAATGAAAGTTCAGGATAGGCAAGTATATAGAAATAGAAAGTAAACTCATGGTTCCTGGGTCTGGGAAAGTGGTTGGAGGGGTTTGGAGAAGTTGGTTGTAAATTGCAGTACCATCCCTAACTTGGTCTTGGCTGACTCAGCAGGGACATTGCTATTGCTCTTATCACCACTAGAAACTTTGGGGAATTTCTGACTGTTAGAAATGAGGACTGCCCCCAACACTTTCTCCACACTTGGATCTCTCTGCTACATTAGTGTGGAGGGAATTAGTCACCTGATTGGTCATTCTGAGGATATCATGGAGCCAGGTGTTACTAACAAGCGGCATCAAAATATTTTAGATATGAGCTCACCTTACCACTTGTAGACACAAATGAAAACCCACGACTCCATAGGGTATGGAGTCTTTCGTTTCTTAATAAACAGTTTAAAATCAATATCCTAAAAGGCATTTTCACAATAAAGTAGTAGTATTTAAGTTTTTAAATTTTATTTTTAAAGGTTTTATTTATTGTTTTTAGATGGGAAGGGAGGGAGAAAGAGATGGAGAGAAACATCAATGTTTGGTTGCCTCTCACGTGCCCCTTACTGGGGACAAGCCTGCAACCGACGCATTGCCCTGACTGGGAATCGAAACAATGACCCTTTGGTTCACCAGCTGGCACTGAATCCACTGAGCCACACCACCTGGAGTGTAGTGCTTAAGTCTTGCTTCGGCTTCTCTTTTCTAGAGAAACTAGGCCAAGACAGAGTAACTGTGCTTATGCAGCTGTTGGTAAGGGAGTATTCTAGTATCAGTTCTGTTTCAGTTGTTTGTGGGTGAGGTTTCTTCTAGAGATGAAAATGGAGGGATTTAGAAATCAAACTTCACCCAGAACCTCTAACTCATCACATATACTTTCTCCCTCCTATGGTGACTAAGTCATCTCACAGAAATTTCTGCTCTACTGTTTGTTTCTAAATGACAATTCTGAATTCTACGATCTTTTTGCATCCATTTCTACTTTGAGTGGTATATTTATTTTATAGAGGCAAAAATATCACTGTACTTAATTCAACAAATAATTTCTGTAACCTGTATGCAATCAAGTATTGTAGCTATGAAAGTTAGATGAAATATGGTTTCTATCTTCCTGGAAATCTCAGTGCAGTGGTGAAGCTGGGCAGATATTTTTTCATCCAAAGTAACAAAATCATTGGTGACTGGCGGAAGAAGTACAAAGAAACGGGGGTGTGCAAGACTGATTAATCTCAACTGTTTTACAAAATATATCTGTAGAGTCATTGGTGATTGGTCAAATACTGCAGCATGTGTGTGCATGTAAATGGTGAAGGTGGGAGAGGTGGGCATATAGGTATAGAATAAATGTACATGGGAAGAAACTGCACGGTGGATTCAAGGAAAGAAATTCCCTGGAGCATAGAGTTTATTTGTGAATATTCTGTGAGGGCTTCAGATTTAATATAGTGAGTAGTAATTAGAAACATCCAACATCTAGCTCACAGAGGGCCACGACTGCCAGGCTGAGGATTAAATAATTAATGTGGATGGATTCAGGAGACACTGAGCTGTTCAGGTAAGGAGGTGATACAATACATCTGTGCCTATAATGATAACTTTGTGTGCTTGAAGAATTGGTCTGGAGGCAAGCAGAAGAATAGGAGCCTAAAGGAGCAGTTCAGATGCTGCTAACTAACTGCACTGGCAGTTGAAGTGCCAAGGTGTGAATGTGCCCAAATAAGAACATTAAAAATTTTAAGAATTATTTCATGAATTTGGGCAGGAGAGATGAAAATTCGATTAGCAAAAACTTTTTGCTGAATTAATTAGATAGTCCTAATATAACCCCACAGTCAGAAAGTTAAATGCATGTGGCCTCAATGTCTATCTGGTTCAATTGGTACAGTAAGTTTGACATTTTGGCATGTATCCCTTTCTTCAAGATGGGTCATTATAGCACAGTGAAGGCACTCCCCCCAAAAAACTGTACTTAAAGATTGAAAAAAATTTTATATAGAGCTGGTTTTTTTTTTCTCACCAAGGGCTATGAATACTGTATACATATTTTTCTTGTTCTTATAAATGTTCCCTAAAGAAACCAGCTTTTCTAGAAATAATCCATTTTTTACTTTTATCAATTTATTTTTTAAATTTGGACAAATATAAGCAGAATTATATAAAGATCCTTCAAGTATCTACCACCCAGCTTTTAAAATCATCTACTTATGGCCATTGATTTATCCACTCCCCACTTTACCCCATTCTTTATTTTGAAGCAAACCCTAGATATCATCTCATTCCATCTGTGAGTATTTCTATATATATCTCTAAAAGAACTCTTTTTAAAAAACATAACAGCAGCATCTTAATACCTAAACATTAATAATAATCCTTTAAATAAATCAAATAGTATCCAAATAATTTATTTATTGTTTTTAGAGCCTGTTGTAATCGACACACAAATTAGGTCCACATACTCTGATTAGTTGATATATCTCTTAAGTCACTTTTAATCTATGGGTTTCCCTTCCATTTATTTTTTTCCACCCATGCAAGGAACCAAAAGCCGCTATTTGTCTTTTATAATTTCAAAGTGTCTGGCAATCCTATGTATTTCTTGTAAATTAGTAGTTGAATCTACAGCAGTGACTCTCAACAGGGGTTGGTTTTGTTCCCCCTTCCCTGTGTCCCAAGGGGATATGTCTTCTTAGTTTTTTGTAACACAAGGATGATGCTGACATCCAGTAAGCAGAAGTCAGAGATGCTGGTAATGCGGGAATGCTGGACAACATTGTGGGGACACAGTTCACAACAAAGAGTGATCTGGTCCAAAATGTCAGTAATGTCAAGATTTGAAAAACCCTACTTTAGAGGCTTGATCAGATGTAGGTTTTCATATTTGAGCAAGACTACAATTGGTAATCAACATTTAAAAGCACTCATTCATTAGGGATTGCAAATGGTAATATTCTAATTACATCATTCCTTTTTCACTTATTACCTGAAAAAATTCTATAAAGGGAAATTCCCCCTCACCTGCTATTTGGTTACCCAGCGAGATGATTTAGTTTAAGACATTAAAGTATGTTGAGTATCTTGCAAATAAGTAAACTCAGCGAGCATGCAGTCTGTTTCCATGAAGATCCACATAAAGTCTACACATTTTAAAGTACTTAAATTCAGATCCAAAGTGGATGATGTAGACAACATCAAAATTAATTGGTTTAGAATATACAAACCTTTCCTTTTCAGTCTTTATAGACAATCTATTAGAGTATTTCTACTGAGATTTTTTTCCCTCAATAAATTTAGCTCTATTTAAAGTTAATGAGCTTTTTCAATTAAAGCCACAGATATTTAGCCTTTGGATAGCATTTGAATGAATCAGGGTGTATCTAATTACACTGGATAAATTCTTAAGAGCCTGAGAAGATTCTTCATTCAGAACAAGCAGAGTTCGTAAGTCAGAGTCACATAGCAGACATCATTCTAAATGGTGTGCAAACTACCTTTGTGAAAGGAGTCTCTGAATGTGGCTGAGAGCTAAATAAATGCATGCAGTGAAAAGCATAGAACTATTCTTTTTGGAAGTAATCTGTCGATTCTAGAACTAGAAGGCAAAAGAAGCAATATTTATGGTATGAGTATCCACAAAGCAAATGTGGTATAATCATCAGAGGACCCTATTCACTGACTTATCCTCGTCCTAACTTCAGGCATAGCTTGCCTCAGATGCCCCAAGTGAGTCAGGAATTTGTTTCAGAATCAGCTTTTTAATGGTCTGCCTAGGGTCAAACACCCATCCTTGAGGATGTCACTGTGGTTAGGATGAGAAAATACCTGCACTGAGGTGCTTTGAGCACTTAGTTTAATATACATACCGACCGCACTTCGGTTTAATGGTTTTTGCAATTTTATACTCTACCACTTCTTCCTTACCCAGCATGTTACTGAATTTTTATTGTCTTTAGCATCTCATTTACACAGAGAACCAGAAAAAAGATTACTCAACAAAGTTATTGGTTGTTTTCTGAAGATTTTATTTTGTTTTTCAACTTGCCAATTATTTTCTACACATAAATTAGTAAATTAGGCTTCATGCAGTGACCATTGCTGCAATTTAGCGATTGTGTTCTGAGAATTTAAGTTCATGACTGGATTTCTCAAGATGGTTGATACATTTCAGTAATTACAGCATGTCATTAAGGACACCAAGGAAAAATCTTTGAGCGTGTGTGTGTATGTATGTGTTTGCACATGCACGTGCATTTCATTAAATACTGGAGGAGAAATTTAAACTTCCTTCCTACTTAAAGATAACCACAGGAAATTCTCAAATTTTATACTTTATTAATGTCATTATTTTAATTATTTTCATTAGCAGCGCTATTAGAGAAGGTATTTGTAGCAGCAAAAAGGAAAACAGGAAGCAAGGAAGTTCAAAGCATTTACTAAAGTTGGAGGAAAAGGAAACTTAAAGATGATAAAGCATTTTGCAGAATACCAATAGGAATTTCCTAAACATTTACTGGGGTAAAAATCAGGTTTCATGTGATAAGAAAAGTTTACATGACGCAATTAGCCAGTAGGGATGATTATCAATATAATGTGTATTCAAAGCTTTTTATTCTTAATTAATTCTGTAATAGGATCCTATGTCCAATAGAGGATGTGTTAGAATATATATTCTAAGTGTATGAAAATTAAACAGAGTCCACATACAAAATGCAGGAAAAGTATGCAAGGTGAAATAGTATATTTATTCTTTAATTTAATTTAATTTTAGTTTTTATTTTATTTTTTTAAAGAATGTAAGTAACTTGACCAGGTTACTATATTTGTCAGCTATTTTTTCTTTAATAATTATTTTTAAATTACAGTTAACATACAAAACTGTATGTGTTTCAGATGTACAACCATGTGATTAGACATTTGTATAAATTACGAAGTAATCATGCCATATGACCTAGTATCCATCTGACACTGTATGTAGTCATTACAATATTACTTTTTATTGTTGTGCAATTGTAATTGTTCCCATTTTCCCCCCAAGGCAAGGAGCTCGGTGCTGCTGCTGGGTAGAAACAAGGTGCCAGATAAAATAAAGTGGAGTGCCAATTCAGCCCGTGGGCCTTGTATTTGCCACCTGTGCTAGAAGGTAGCTACTATGTCATATCAGAAACATAAATATTTTTCCAAATCTCCAAAAATATTCCATTATAAAGTTTCAAATTATCCAGTATTTATTTCAGTAAATTCTCCCATATCTGGGGATGAACCTGATCCTTTAGTTTCTTGTATTTCCTTAGGGTGTTGATAGCAGCTTGTTACTAATTTTAGTGACAGAACCCTTCATAAATGTGTTGACCATTTCCTTATCATTTTCTAAGTGTTCTGGAATAAGTGTTCTTCATAACAATGATTTTTGGATCTTCTTTTCTGAAATTTCTCTCACTTCTTTGTGTGTGTCTGATTGATCTGTCACAGCAAAATCCAGTAGGACTGTGCTACTGCTCAGCAAATTGGATGGATTTTTTTCAGTGCTCCTTGCTAAACTGCATCTCTCTGTCTTTTTAACTAGAGAAGGCCACCAGTGACTTAAATCATGCATGATACCCTTGTAGAAAAAACAAAACTTGACATGGATGCTAACACAGGTGGCAACAACAAGGCCCGCAGGCAGAATCTGGCCCTCCACCTCGTTTTACCCGGCCCGGCACCTTGTTTCTACCTGGCAACAGCGCCAAGCTCCTTGCTCCTCCTTAAGGAGTAGTTACATTTATACAGTCCTGAAATTACATTCGGCCCTTTGAAGGCAACTGCAAGGCTATTGTGGCCCCTGGTGAAAATGGGTTCGAAACCCCTGCTAGTAGATGCTGTTAGGTATCACCTGGCTCCCCTCATTAAAAATGAGGATCCCCTCCTGGAGCCACTCATTCCTCCAGCTGCTGGGAGTGATGGCTGCTAACATCCCACAGCTGAGCTATTCCCTAAGCTTTGTTCTCTGCTAAAGGGAGCTGTTAGAAGTTACGCTCCTACCCTTGGGGCAATCCACAGCCAATGACTGCTCATGTAGGGCTACAATTGCCTCAGTTTGAGACATCTATGAAGGATCACCTGCACTTCAGCATTTCCTGTGGGATCAGCTCACGCTTCTGTAGGAATTGCATCAAGGTTCAGCTTGTCTCTATGCCCACCTTCCTTTCCTGCCTTCCTTACAGTTGTTCCAGCTAGAGGGATTGAGCACAGTCCTCAATAAACTTTTTGCGTGTGCAAATATCCATCTTACAGTTTGTTTGCTAGGGCTCCTACCTCCAACATTGGTACCAGGAGTGGTCCTTAAAAGCAGATGCTAAGTTAGATTTTGGAATTGGATCTGTGTCTGTCTGGCTGAAATTGAGGACCCCCATCACAGGCAATGGGTGAAAATAGTCCCTGACATATAGTAGAAAATGTTTTAAATTTTCACTAGTGCTGAACTGGGGCAGCCACTGTGGAAGGAAATGCATTGACTGGTGCAACATTACTGGCATTTAACAAGTTAGGTATGTGTGGATGGGGAGAGGGAGCTCTTATAAGAACTAAGAAATTAGAAGGCTATTGCTTGGGGCCATCAATGCTTTGGGGAAAATATGATAAATGCCTGTGGTTAATCACTAATTTAAGTCTCAATGGGAAGGCCAGAAGACATTGGCAGCATATAAAGAGGCTCTCGTTTCCTGTATCTTGAAGGGCAGAGAAAGTCTTTTTTTTTTTTTTTTGTAAGTTTTCCTAGGAAAAGGGACCATCTAGAATCTTGGAAGAGCTGATCCCAGATGGAGTAGATTTATTATATGAAAACAGGGACTTCAGAGATGCAAGGTGTGGACTACATAGTACATGCCTGCTGCATGGCCCCCTCAAGGTGAGGACTCTCAGTTTCCAGCCACCATAACCAGGCCTCCTGAAGGTTTACAGCTGAGGCCCTCCTCAGGCCTGCTATAAACTGAAAGGAATTGCTTCACCCAAGTTTATACCTCTTTCCAGGGGGGCACATTAATCTGATAACTGGTCCAAACAGGGATAAGAAGACGAGTTTTCTGGTTGCCAAACAAGCTTACTAACTAGAAAAAAAAACAAACAAAACAAAAAACTGACTCTGCGTTAAGTATTGAAGGGAATTCTCTATAGGGCCACTATTTTTAAAAAATTGGGTCATATTGTTATAGTCTGTTCTGTTTTGGATGCCATAATTTAATATGGGCATAAACAAGTGATGATGATGTTCAAGCATAATACAGACCAGAGGTTTTCAAAACTATTTTAAAGTAATGGAACGTTTTTGTTCCAGACCAATTTTTTGGCAGGATTCTTATATATAATAAAGCTTAAAATGGAGTTGCTCTGGAAGAATTTCCTTTTTCCCCTCCTTGAAGTAGTTTATAATTTGTGTGGCAGGGCCCCCCTTCTCCTCATTTCCTTCTTCTTCTCCTTCCCTTTTGCTCCTTTGAAGTAGCTTTTGGAACAAGTTGGAGGAGCCCTAATTCTACTCAGAACAATGTTTGTAAATCACTGTTTAAATAACTACATGGTAAGGATCCTACAGAGAGTATTTAATTCCAACACAGTAGTATTGGAATTAGAAATTTCTTGTTTTTTTCACCTTTAATTCTGTGCTATTCCCTATATATTCTTGGTCTTTTACTTTCTACATACCAAATCTTTGCTTAGCATTTTTTTGGCAATATCCTTACTCTTTCAGTATCTTGGGATAACTACGTTTTTGTTTAAACCTTCAGTTCAACAAATTGCATTATATATTAACCAAGTTTACTACCTCTTCTTCTGTTTGCTTAGAATCATAAACAGACATTACAAATATATAGCAGTTACTGATGAAAATGTTCTATCGATTTCTGTTAGAGATCATCTAATCTTTTTTAAATGAGTTTGGGCACAGTAAGGTCAAATGACATGTATGTCACGTAATTAAATGGCAGATCTGGGCTGGAACAGAGTTCTTTATTGCACAAATTTTCCAGTGTACCACTGAACACTATTACAAATGTATTCAAATTTATTTCACCAAGCATTGATTTCCTAGCCTGTTACACAAATAAAAAGTAAGTAAAAGAAGTATTAAAAAGAAAAATAAGATCCATTCCAAAGATCTAACACCTCTACTATCTTCCTTTTTTTATATCCTATTTCGTAAACATAGTACATTTATAGTTAGATTTTTTACAGTAGGAACCTTCTCCTCCTCTTTCTACCATTTTCTTTTTCTTCTCATCTCCGTTTTTTCCTTGCCCTTCTTCTTCTTGCCCTCTTTGTCATCTTTTCTTCCCCTTCCTCCTTTCCATAGGTATCATCCTCCTCTTTCACTCAAGACTCAGTTGCTAGCATGCCATGCAGACAGCCATATATTGGACTAAACATTTCAGTTCTCTCTTTTCTTGAACAAAAGGAACAAGATGATCTTTTTAACTATTCAAAATCAGCCCCTTCTCCTGTGTGATAATTCTGAGAGGTGAGAGGCCAAATTTGTATAAGATATCTAGGGACTTGAGAGGATAGGAGAAACAGATAAATTTACATCTATCTCTAGAGATTTGGAGAAAGGGAGTTATATCAGGTGGGTTAAGTTGGCTACAAGCAAGCCTAAAGGCTGTGAATTCCTAAAATCTCATTTCCATGAGGATAAAAGCAGTTGAAACCAAAAGATTATGCCTAGCCTGAGTGAAGATGGGGACAAGAGAGGAACATTGGTTCTATAACAGGGAAAAACTGATTCTGATCCAGTCTTGTTCCCTAGTTAGAGACTAGGTGTATATGCAAAAAAAAAAAAAAAAAAAGAACTAAGTGTACAATGAACTTTTGTACTTGTGGCCTGGGGTACTTATGAATTGATTCTCTTAAGTGAGCGTGACATCAGGTGTTAGTCTCCCATTGAAGAACATGCAATGATTGCAAGAGGGCTCCAGTGAAGCCTTTATAGTAAAAACTGGAGCAGGGAGAATGCAGCTGTTTCAATATTGAAAACAATATTTACCTCCCTGCTCCCTAGATGTTCCATCAGAGGTTCCTTAGTATTTGGCAATTCCCAATCATCTTTGTCCTAAGAGCAGCACTGGTTCCTATAGCCTACATTTTCTTCTGGACACAATTTGGTTACATGTTTTTTGATGGGCTTTTCTCCCAGATGACCCAATTCCTCTGGAGCCCCTTTCTTCACCAACACTGGCACATGAGGAATCGATACTAGAAGGCTTCAAGACTCCACTGCTCTGGGGCAATTTCATGTCCTGGCTGGGTAGGTGGGTGAGTTAATGAACAGAACTTGGAGACTAGGGGCTCTCTTTATTTTGCTGAGGAGTCCCTATTGCGAAGTGTTATTGGTGAAAAAAAAACCTCTTGGCCCCTCTGACACCTATTGGAGCAGGGGATTCCCCCTCAGCTACTGTCCTTTGGACATGGCTAGGAAAGATCACATTATGTGTACTCAGTGGCCAGCAAACTTCAGAGACAGGCAGCACATGGATAGATGACTGAAGTAGACTAGATTTCTCCCATTCTCTCAGTCACGGGGAAGCTTCTGGGAATCTCTGGTCATATAATGGGGAAGGGGCTGAGGACTTGGTGGACTAGCTTGGACTTTATGATACTACTAGCTAGAGAGACCTGACAAAGGTTTGTGAATTGCATTCCACTCATAAAATGGGGAACCTTAACAAGGCTTGCACTCTACTTCTTCCCTTACTCATACATCATAAACATTTCCCAATTTGTTACATGGGTTTGTGTATTTGTTTATTGAATGGCCTTTATAATTATGATTTGATTGCAGCATAATGATTCCCTTAAGAGGATGTGCCATAATTTGTTAGGTATTCATTGATTGCTGGGCATTTAGGTTTTTTCCAATGTTTCATGATTACAAATAATGTTGCAAAAATATGCCTATTGCTTCTTTTCTTATGTTAAGTCATTTCCTAGTGTACATTCCCAAGAGTGAGATTACTGAGTCAAAGTGTAAACATTTCAGTTAAACAAGTCCAAAGGGAAGAACCTATTCTATATGCCTGAAAAGTAAACTGTGAATCTGGAAAATACTGATTGACTGGGTCTGAATTGTTGTCCCATTTGATTTAATTTAAATAAAGGTAAACGTTCCTTTTCTATAGCCAAATCCTATGAATTAGTGTCAATGACACAGGCGCTTCCAACAGGCTGACCAAACAGACTCTAACGGCAGCCCTGTGATACAGCACAACAGAAATTATCTCACCCTCGGGTTCAGTACAACATCCAATTGCATTATCATTTTCCCAGTAAATAGCCCTTGCCACTGCTAACTATAGCTGTGTGAAACCAACGGCGTCCACTTGGCAGTGAATCACATACCAAAGTGTTACTCAATTATTATCCAGAAATAAAACTTAAATCATTTCTCCTGCCTATCTTGAGTGTAAGGTACTTTTTATACACCAAAGGATAAAATCATGCCTCTTAAGCAAGCTTTGGCTTCAAATGTCAGTTTTCTAATAGGGGAGGGTATTTTGCTGGTCTCAAAAATATAAGGTAGACCCTCAAAACTCATTCCCTTCTCCCTCTTCCCACAGGTTTGGCATTCAGAATATAATCCTAGAGCTTTACCTCAAGGCAAATTCCACACTTACCTTACCATTTCCCTAAAGGAAACATTATTTCACAATAGTACACTTCAGTGATATTTGTTTCACTTCAACACAAATTTACTGAGTGTGTACGCAGCAGGACATGTGAAAAGAATATGGGCTTGAGAGCTGTGCCAACCTGCTGTTTGTCTGTGAAAAAATTACATAATCTTTCTAAATTCCAGTGTTCTCATGTATTAAAGGGAAATAAAAATATCTCTTTCACAAAGTAATCACAAGTTACAAATAATAAGAAATAAAAAAGTGATTGGCATACATAAGGCATTCAATAAATGCTAGTTCTTTTTCTTGGCATCTAAATAGAATACAAAAAAAAAAAAAGATTGGTTCCTGCTCTCAGAGCCTACAGAATGGTGGATATGAGCAAACCAGTTACACCACACGTCTGTGACAGACACCATGAGACAAACAAAGTCTGCAGGGGAAGATCAAGGAGGGACAGCTGTCTGAGAGATGATCTAGAGATCATAGTAGAAAGGTGATATAAAATAGTAAAAATAAGCATGGATCTGGGTTCAGAAATCCTGGCCCTCACTGAGTAACCTAACTTCTTTGAAACTAAGTTTCTTCATCTGGAAATGAAGTAAATGAATCTTCATAGAGTTTGAAACAAGTGACATCATATATATGAAATCTCTTTGTAATTGTCCCATCTATTGCATTTGTTTGTTATTTTAATATATGATAAAACCAAATTAAACTATCTGAAAGCTTCATGAAGGTGGTGGGATATGAAATAGTTCTTCTAGAATGGGTAGGATGTGATCACATATCAAAAGAATCAGCTGAGAGAATAGCCTAAGCAAAGATTCATAGGGAAGAAAACATACCATAGGGTGAGTGAGTGAATGGTTTAAATGGAAATAATAGTTCAAAGTAAGTTGGGACCATTTGGGAAAAACTTTGAATGGAAGGTTTGCTAAGTATATATCTAAATTTTATTTTACATCATGGGAAGCTCTTATAGTTTTTTGACCTGGAAGCAAAATGTCTCTTATCTCTCTTCTTAGAACTGACCTTCACAAAAGAATTCTCCCAGTGGTCTAGAAACAGCACACTGCCCACCCCTCATTCAAAGGAATTTATGTCACATATCCCAGAACCAAAAATTGAATTACAGAGATTACTTTAAACATCCTGTGTAACCCAAATAATGGCCTCCAAAGATGTCCACAGTCTACTACCCAGAACTTGCGAATATGTTACCTCGAGTGGAAAAAAGGGATTTTGCAGGTGTGCCTAAGGATGTAGAGGTGAAAACATTGTCCTTGATTACCCAGATGGACCCAATGCAGTCACTAGGGTTTATGTAAGACAAAGGTAAGAGTGTTCAAAATCAGAGAAAAGGAGGAATGTGCAGCAGAAGTTGGTGAGATATGCTTTGAAGACAGAGGAAGGGAACATGAATCAAGGCATGCAGCATCTAGAAGCTAAAAGAGTCAAGGACATGTATTCACTCTATGGCTTCCAGAGAACCAGCAACCCAGCCAGTGCCTTGATGTTTGGACTTCTGACCTCCAGAACTGCCAGGTAAAATATTAAAATATTTGTGCTGTTTTAAGCCAACAACACAAATGTGTGGTAATTTGTTGTATCAACAATAGGGAACTAATACCTATCTACACCCTCTAGCTCTAGACCGTAAAGCTTTTAGCTTATGTTCAATTTGTCCCTAGTCCACAATACATCATTTTAAATAAAAGTCCAAAACTTTCTCCTGGGATTTCTTTGGAAATAAAAGTATGTATCATCAAACCAAACATTTTAGTATCTATAAGATTGGTTCAGACTTGATCTCTTTAAAAAATTAAGATCTGTTTGCAAGTGGTACTTTTGCCTATTTGGTTTTCCACAGTAACCTGACACTATGTGTAGTCATGAATTCCCGAATTGTCCATTAAAACATAGTCTCAGCTTAGGACCAGAAGGGATCCACTGACCAAAGTTAAATTACAAACCCTGCTCCTTCCACAAGGTCCCAACCCTTCACATGCACAGCCATTCATAAGGCTCTTTCTTTCTTGTTCCTTTTCTTCTTGCTATTCATATTCAACTTGGCTGTTTTACAGCCCGGAATTTGGAGGAGGAAAAAGTCACTAACTTTTAAGCACAGTTAAAGTTACAAGGAACTGAAAAAGAGAAAAACATCTCACAAACTAGGGTGCTTTAAGAGCTTAACAGGATTCCTTCGTGGCCATTCTTTTGTATTCCTATCCCCTATGACTTCAGCCAAAAAACATTAAAATGAGTTCCTTATACTGAACATGGTTTGCAGGTGAGGGTTGTCTGAGCTTTAATTTGCTGTTTGATTTGCCCCAGGATTTTCAGGTGTTGCATGAGGGAGTCAAGTACAGAGTGTACCTTAGTTCTTGGTTGTCAGCCATTGGACGATGGCCATCACATTATTAAACCATCCAAGCACGCTGGGTCTCAACCACAAAATTTAATTTTCCTTACTGCAGGGACTAATCAACTACCATAGGCTTAAAGACCTAAAGAGACTATTTTTATCTGCAAAAAATTTCCCCTTTCAGACTGCAGTGGAGCTAATTTTAGTTTTGTCTATCCTCAGGGTTACAAACATTGATAGAAATTCAGCTTGATGAAAAACAGATAAGAGATGGAATTTATATGAATACAATCTGTGATATAAATTAAAGAAAGATGAAAGCTCCGAGGTTCTTGGTAACACCTCAGTAAATAATGTTTGAGGATTTCACTACAGGCAGTTCCCACCATACTTAATATATTTTTACGTCTTCAGCTACCTGAGAAGGTTTCCCTGCTCCTTCCTGCAGTCCCCACAATGACTTTCCTCCTCTCTGACCCCTTTCCTTTCTGTTGGCATCTCATCTTCTAGTCTCATCATATCCCACCTCTGACTGTGTACCAAACTGCAAGATTGGTCATATTGAAGCAGGGGCAGAGGAGAGAAAAAATTCACATGCATTGAATCAGTCCTGGGCTATCTACAGTCCTCTTCTATGACAGAGAACAATAACCCTTAAGATGCTGAAGCTACTGGTTTTCAGGTGTCTGTTACTGGTAGCCAAGTGCTTCTGATTCTCAAAGCATCTCATTATACAATCAAAATATTTTAATGATAAAATGGAACATCTAAATATCCTTAAACCTTCCAACTCATATCTTTAAAGCTACATAAAATAAATAAGGCCTAAAAGCAACAAAATTCATATCTTTGACCACCTAAAGAGTGCTACCGAAGCAAGGCCTCCATTGTTCCTAGTCTGATGCAATCAACATGGAATAATAAAATTGAATAGGCTGACTCTTGAGGTGGAAAAACTTTTGATTATGTGGATTACACGATCAGAAGCAGCAAATCCACGTGGATTGAAGCCAAGCGACAATTGCAGGAAGGGCACTGCAGCTCTTTCAAATACTTAAGGATGAGCTCATTGAAACATCAAAGAAGTAAATTTTAACTATTGCACAGGATTGATTTGATTGCTTTAGGACACAAATTGTTTGGCATAACACCAGAGTTTGAGGGTAAATTCCAAGTACTTATACAGGTGACCCAAAACTCACAGCTGTTTAACTTGTAACTATCATTCAGGAAACAATTAAGATGTAAGAGCAGGGGTGCAGTTAGCAGTATACTCCAGGGATCTCTTAGGAGGTACAGGGTTTGGGGGGGTTGGCCAAAAGACAACCATAATTTTTGATCATTTCTATTGAACATATAATCAGCGTTCTGTACAACCAATTTAAAAACTAGCTTTTCAAAGCAACTGGTGATTTGCACTGCCAAACTTGTCCAGAGAAAACAAACTGGTGTCTTACTTAATACAAATACTTCATAGATTTTTTTTTCCCCAATAGAGCGGAAAGTTGATTCTGACTGAAGATTGAAATGCCTGTTAACCAGACTGTATTCCCAGGTTTGGGGTATTTTTTTCTTTTTTTCCAATCTAATTAAGAGTCTTTGTAGTTACCCGAGAGTGCAGTGCATATTTGATTCTTGAGTAGGAATCAAAAGAGCTAACTGGAGGAAGACACATTTCACTCTTTTTTACCTTAATATCCACCATTGCATCTTTCTTCCTTATTTAAGAAAACTCCAAGTGTGTTGTGTAGCAGTGTGCTCAGTCCCAGGGGGCACCTGCTGCTGCCATGGGTAAATCAGAAGTAACCCTTTCCCCTGAGCCAGTTATTGGTGTAGGTGTGGGTACAAGAACTAGTTCTGGCCACCAGTATATTAGAAAAAAGTTTTATAAAAAAGACATTTTTCTTTCATCATTCTTTGTCCCCCTTCTGTTTGGGATGTGGTTCCAAAAGCTTTGATGTTTGGTATATGGGCAGCCATGCTGAGACAATAAATGTACATCTTATCCTCTCATTGAGGATATGAGGAGCAGAAGCTCAGATGGAAATGGGCCTTGAGCAGTATCATTACATCCCAGGCACAACCTAGGAATCACCTCCGCTGGCTTTTTTTTTTTTGTGGAAAAGGAAACAGTAAATGTTTTCTATTTCAAACAACTTTTGATTATTTTGTTGCATGCAACAAAAAAATATTCTAAATAATAAACTCAATAGACTCTTTTTTACATGGGACAACACAACACTTCATCATGCTACTCAAGGACTCCAAGAATATTAGTAAACAGATTTGAGAGCTTGTACCAAAGAACCACTGTGATTACCCGCAGCGATTACCCACAGGCAATTTTCTGCAGGAAAGTATGCGGAAGAATTTGAACCATCAAAATCTTCCCCCTGTAAAAATTAATGTAACTCACAGTTAAAAAACAGTTGAGTCCAAGAACTTGTTAAGATTAAAGAATCATATTTCACTCTGATATTCTGAAAGTTAAAAGGAATTGAGAAGTTAGAATTCTTACAAATGTGTAAGATACACTGAATACCATTCTATTTAGGTTTTTTTTTTTTTAATGGTGTCACTTGTTGCTTTTGGAAATCTCTCTGGTAACTTTCACACCTGTGCTCCAAAGAGTTGACATCTTATTTTTTACTTATCAGAATGAGGCACTGTGTCCATTACCTTCTAAACAGAGAAAAAGATTAGGAAGATCACCAAGAGTCTTCCAGCTGTGAAATTAATTTGTTACCTTTCACCATAAAAAAATTTTTCTTAGACAATTCCTGAGAAAAGGAGAGTGGGGAGGAGAAGGAAAAGCTGGAGAGGAAGAGTGTCAGAATGGCAATCAAATGAGATAACGGCCCCTTTGCATCCATATGTTCTGGTGATAAAAGCTGCAGTATACACGTGTTAAATTTATCAGGAAAAGGCAGGACAGCTCCCATGACTAAGAAAGAAACCCATTTAAAAGGTTCTTTCAAAATGATTGTTGTTAAGGCTCTACAGGAAACATTAGCTTTAAATGAAAATTGGAAATTGAAGGAAGTTCCTACCAAAGAAAACAATTATAAGTATTCTTAATTGTCTGAAAATAATCTGTCATGCTAACTTGGAACATGCATGATACATTCCTATAAATGGTTTAAAGGCACTGATGTTGTAATGTTGCATATTTTTCTCTGCACATACTGTTCTGATAACAAACTCAAGACAAGGGGTCTGACTTTCCCTTTTATCTCTACTCCCCTTCCTTCTCCACAATGTCTCTGTGACTTGAGGCTGGGGAGGAAAGGAGGGGAGGTAGAGCAGGCATAAAATAACTGCAAGACTGCTACTCCATGTATTTTATTATTTCAGGAATTCATTCAAAGCTGGGCTGCAATTACATTTAAAACAGGAGAATAATGGGCTATTGACATGTATATGGTTTTAGAAATATAAGGCCTCATTTTCTCAGCTGGAATTTCCCCTACCATGTGCATTTGCATTACATTAGAGATGCTCTTTTGGAAGAAGAGGATCACATGCATTCAGACATTTTGACATTATCTGGGTCAGAGGCAATGTTAAAAGCAATAGCCCTAGAGTACCACAGCTCTCTTATAGGCAAGCATTGCAGTGCATTAGAGAAGAAGGAGGCAAGCCCTGAGCATCTCCCCGCATTGGCCATGTTTTATGACATACCTGTCTAACCCAGACATTAATCTACTGAAGATGAATTGGCCTGGTCATGGTCCTCTGCTAACCTTCAATGGTGTGCACATTACCTAAATTGAAATCTGCACTTTTTTCATGCCACATGTGGTTTGATGTGATGGTTCAAGGAATGTAGGATGCGTTAGAATTGGTTTCTCTGTGGAGAGAATATCCCCTCTTATTTACCTTTCAGCAGGGCAGCTGCAGGCTTTCCTTCTTTCTTGACAATGAAAGCATTATTCTCTGATGCTGCACCAGGAGTAGCTACACTGGCCGGCTCAGAATTGCATGGCGCTGGTCAGGTATGTAAGCAACTCAGTGCCTTTCCTGTTCCCAGAAGTGCCAAAGACATAATGAAAAAGGAATGCAGAAGTTTTCACCTGTTGTAATTGTCCAATAAAGCCCCATACAATGAATTCTTTGTCATTTTCCAAGGAGAGGTCAGTTGTAAGTGTCACTGATTACATGAGTGGTTTATGCGAATAGAAAGACCTGTATAATTGGTGTGATACTACCAGTAAAATCCCATCGAAGTTGCCAAAGATGTCTATAATTTTCTAATCCTTCACATGACATTCTTTATTTACTCTGCACTTATGTTTCTTTTCTCAGTGGGCAGAGGAACTAGGCTTAAACTGGCCCTTCTATAATTAGTGGGATAAGGGGGTAGGGCCAACTAGGAAACAGTGAATCCTTGTGCAGCTGCCTTTCCTGAATTTTCTATCTTTTTCTGCAGGCTAAAATGGAACAAGTAAATGGACACCCTAGGTGTCAAGAGCATAGGCTTTATGGATGGACAACATGGATTCAAATCCTGCTATAACAGAGGTGAGACCTTTGAGCTTAATTTTCTCATTGGCAAATTGGTGAGAGTATGAGGCTTGAATGGAATTCTGTAATCCTTCATTCATTCAACAAGTACTTATGAAACACTTCTAAGTACCAAGCACTGTGTGTGCCTCTAGCTATGAGGGATACAGTGCTATATTTTGTTCTCATGGAGCCTATGATGATTAATCCAGGAAAGCATTTAGCATACAGTACTTGGCACATAGTAAACACACCATAAATTGGCAATTATCATCATAATTACTGTAATAAAAATATGCAGAGTCACATTTCCACACTTTCTATTGAAGATACTCCATGCTGTCACCTTGAAGAGCAACAGAAGGGTTATTTGAAACAATAGCATGACACTTGACGGAAAAGCATAGTTTAGAACCCTGACTACTCACTTTCTCTGTGCAGAGACTTTTGTAAAACCATCAAGTCTCTGTTTTGACAATCAAAAATGATGGTGTTCCTTGGGTGTTTTTCACTTCAGGTTATTGAGAGCCAACTATGTGCCAAGCACTCTTACATAGGGGAAGTTTAGAAGGGCAGCTTTTTGACACTTTATCATGATTAAAATAAGTTTTATTGTCCATAATGTTAATGGAGCAGCTCCAAAGAAAAGATTTTGTGCCTACATATAATGCTTCCAATGTTTTGATCCATGAAAAGCTTATTCAGTGTTAGTGATCAAAATTGCTGATGCTGACATTGAAGCAACTGGAATTTTAGTACCATTCAGTCTCCCACCATAGAACTGAGTTCATTTGTTTACTAAAGTCACTTAAAATAAGAATGACATTGCCTGGCAGGGTCCTATGGAACTGGGTTGCAAATGATTGTGACATAAATAAGGAGCCTCTGGAAAATAGGTGCCAAAGAACTGAGGGAAAATGGGTTGAGGAAGCTGGGCAGGACAGCTGTACACCTGCTGGAGTTATACCTGGCATAATCCAGCGACATTTGTTTCCACTTTCTTAGGCAATAAATTTGCTTGGTGAGTAATGGTGCACACCTACCAATTTAGAAAATTAGAGAGATAGTTTCCATTCCAGAGAATTGGCTCCGAAGGGTATGCGGAGAGCTGGAGGCTCTTTGAACAATCCAAATCCTCCACAGAGTAATTCCTGAGAACTTGTCTCACTGGTATTGGGAACAATTTGCAAAGAGTACAGATCATTTAAATATAGACACTCTATTATACAAACCTTTGATGAGTATAGGAAGGAAGGCCTCTGCAGAGAATATGGCAAAATATTATAAAATGGGGCATTGTATTACTTTGTTGAACTCAATTTGTTTCCTAGACTTTGAATATAATGGCCATTAAGCAATGACTCAGATTTGATAAAGCTAAGGGATAAATCACAAAATGGTTTTAGAAGTACTAATAAAAGCAAGTACTGGCAAAAGCAAGCCCTAGTTCCAACTGAATTTCCATGCAGTTCTTCAACTGAAATGCAGTTCTTGGTAGATATTTTTATCCTAAAATTATGAGGGCTTTGGTTTTCTTTGACTTGGTTTTGTTGTTTCTGGGATTTTCCTAGGGATAAAGTATTTAAAAGAATATCCGATTATATGATACATCTTTGCAGAAGTAAAACCATCAAATAGATGCAGGAAACCTGTGCTTTTGCTTCCAACAGATTAGAACAGAGTCCTTTCTCCATATTACCAGAGCTTGTAAATCCTTAATTGATATCTGGAAGCACTAACAAGAACAAAAGTTTCTGACAACCTCTTCTACCTAGATAGCTTATTTGCTCGAATTTCCCCCCAGCAGTGAGGCACAGAAGACACAGAGAGGAGATAATTTTCTAATTATGTCAGGGTGCAGAGGCAGCACCACATTTCTCTTATTGCACAGACTTAAGACTTAATACTACTGTCAGGGCAGACTGAATTATGTGATGATAATGCAAATCCCAAAACCCCATTGGCTTACATTATCAAGTTTATTTCTAGTTTGAACTACATTCAACTTGGTTTACTATGGGCTCTGCTCAACTAAATGACTGAAAGAGACACTGACATTTAACACATGCTTCAAACCTCTCCGTGTCAGGAAGAAAAGAGAATATGGAAATTTGAACATTGGCTGTTAGGTACTGTCTGCTCCTACTTTGTGGCCAATAAGACATATATCCAAGCCTAATTTCAAGAAGGTAGGGAACTGCAATTCTCTCATGTATCCAGGATTATTATGCCTAAGAATATCATGATCTACAGCAGTATTTCTAAGAGTCTTCTTGTCCATCCCTTTAGGCCACTGGTTCTCAACTGGTGGCAAATTTGTCCTCCAGAAAACACTGGACAACACCTGGAGGCAGGTTTGGTGTTCACATTTGGGAGTAAGATGATAACTGGCACCTAGTGGGCAGTGGCTGGGAATGCTGCTAACAGTCTACAATGCACAGGATAGCTCCCATGACGAATAATTTATCTGGTCCAAAATGTCAATAGTCCTGAAGTGGGAAACCCTGCATTAAGATTACTGGGTTTCTCAAATCTAGTGTACATAAGAAACTCCATACCCAAACAGAAATCAAGATACATTTTAAAGCTATAGTAATTGAAACTGTGTGGCATCTGTGGTAAAGGAATAGAAAAGTAGATCAGGGGAACAGAAAAGGGAGCCCCCAAACAGATTTACTATATGTGAGTGTGAAAAATGGTAGAGGTAAAAATCCCAAACAATGGGGAATTACATTAAGATAATTGTCTGCCTATGCAGGGAAAGAAAAATAAAGCTGTATCTTTTCCTCAAATCACAGGCAAAAATAAATTCCAGATGGATTAAAATGTAAATGTAAAAACAAGACTGTCAGTTTGTTAGAATAAAATATGAGCATGTTTTTATGACCAAAGGGGGGAAAGAAGGCCTTTTCAGACAACCAAAACCTTAAAAGAAAAAATATGCATAATTACAATGGTATTGAAATTACATGCAAAGCACGAGACTGGGAAAAACTCTTGTGAATATTTATACAACACATATATAAAATGTATAAAGAAACATCATCTAAAATATATGAATAAATTCATCAAATATAAAGGCAAAGGAGGAAAACACAAAATGTAGTGTCTCCAAATAAGGATGCACTCAAAATAAATGATAATATTGAAAGGGCAGAGGAAACAACCTAAAAGGGCTCCTGGTGGCAAAGTTAAAACAACTCGAGCAACAAAATAGATAATATAGTGTTGTATAACCCAAAGTATAAACTAAATATACAGGAGTCCATAGTTATATAGAGCCAACCTCCTCTCCCACTGCCTCCCCTCTACCCCCACCACCAAGAGACTGATCTTAACCACTGCCTCCCTTTCTTGAAGTGTGAGCTGGACAGAGTGGTTTGATTTCAAAAGAATACACTATGGAATACAGAAAAGGGAAAATAAGATAACTTTACAGTGGACAAACCTGACAGATACTATCTTTGTCATACACATATGTTAGGTAAAATCAAAGAGTAAGATGTGCAAGATCTAAGTTAAAGGAAAAATGATGATTACCTTGATTAGAAGACAAGGTAGAAGATGTAACATGTGGATATTTTGGAATAGGGAAGTACTGAATCCCTAACAAAACTGGATGATATGAGAAAAACAACAAACTATGGCATTATTCAAAGAAGCTGAGCCCTTAGAGGCACTTCTATCAAACTTAAGCTTCAATTTTAATTCCATTTTCTCAATATTTTATTAAAATTAAATTCATATTGTTCATAAATGGTGGATTAATAAAATAATGGTCCTCATTTTTTTAACTTGTTTTTATATCCATGGTTTTGTGTGGTCCCCACCCACAGTGATTTTGGGCTTAACTAGGAAATTTTTGGTCAGTGGAATTTGAAAATAGGACTTAAAGTCTATTTTCTTAATGGGATTTGGAACTCCTGCCAGTGCCATCATATGACTAGGCCTGGGCTGATCAGAAGCAAATAGCCAACGTACCCACATTGCTCTACCTGACACATTGCAACCTAACCACCAGACCTGTGAGTGAGGTCCTCTGGCACCAGCCAGCCCCAGATGACCTGCCAAATGGCTGCAGATGCATGAGCAAACCACACAAAATCTAGAGTCTAGAATGAAACAGAAAAAGAACCACTAGCAGTAGCCAATTAAAAATATGGTGAAGCCAGTAAGTTTTGGGGTTGCTCTGCTGCAGAAGCTCTATAATCCTCTATATAGCCTGAAGTAGGAGAAGTATAGAACTAAATGATAGCCATAGTTTTCCTCTTATATTTTGTGTGGAAATTCTGAAAACTTAAGTAGTATGTCATGAACCTTGTAAGAATAGATAAAATTTAAAGCTCAATCATTTAAAATCTGCAGTTTTTGTTTTATGTATTGTCCCACCAACACTCACATCCAAACTCTACCTGAATGATCGCTAGTTTAATAAAAAATTTGACATGAGACCTCAGTATGACTAGGTTAATGACTGTGCAGTCAACTTATTTAGTAACTACATTCAAATATCAGCATCTTCATTACTTGGGCATTTTGTTTTTAGGACCATGCTTTTGGATAATGCTGAGAAATATGCTGAGTTCCACTGTTCCCCAAGAAGAGAGTAGGTAACTCTTCCTGAGTGATGGGCTAAAGGAGTTCATTAGCAGTTTAGATCATTGCAGACAGTTTTTAATTGATAGAGCTGGTCTGAACTGTGTATTTGTGGGAACTCTTTGAATATTCATATACCACAAATTTAATTGTTCACATGAGTTTGCAATGGAAATAAGTAAATATGATTTGTTTCCTTTGTGGATTTGGTACAACTTTGCCTATAAATAATAGGATGTAATTTAATATCCTGGAATTCCTCATGAAAAAGAACATCAAAACGGAAATCATCTGAAACAAATCTGTAAGGAGTTCATATACAGGCATACCTCCTATTTTAATTGAATGTATTAGGGTGACATTGTTCGCAAAACCATACATGTTTCAAGTGTACAACTTAACAAAACATTATCTGTGTACTGACTGCATCTTTCCCCCCTTGCCCCAAGCAAGGTCTCTTTTATTCCCCATTTGTCTCCCCTTTGTCTACCTCTACTCTTCCCCGACTCCTTTTCCCTCTGGCTAACACCATGCTGTGGTCCGTCTGTGTGTCACATCTATCCATATCTATACCTATACCTATCTATATTCATCTAGTCACACACACATACATACATATGTGTATGTATATAATAACATATATAACATACATATTTTTTTGCTAATCCTTTCACCTTCTTTCCCCATACCCTGTACCCTCTAGCAGCTGTTAGTCTGTTCCATGAATCCATGCCTCTATTTCTATTTTGAAACACTAATTCAAAAGAATATATGCACCCCTATGTTTGTTGCACTGTATTTATAATAGCCAAGATGTAGAAATAGCCCAAATGACCATCAGTAGAGGAGTGGATAAACATAGTGTGATACATTTATACAATAGAATACTACTTGGCTGTTAAAAAAAAAGGAAACTTTATCTTTTCAACAGCATGGGTAGACTTGGAGATTATTATGCTAACTAAAATATGATAACTAAAATAACTAAAATAAACTCAAATACCATATGATCTCACTTATATGTGGAATCTAAAGAACAAAATAAACTGATGAAAGTAGAAACACACATACCTCCTTTTATTGCATTTCCCTTTACTGTGCTTCATAGGTGTTGTGATTTTTACAAATGGAAGGAAAGACTCTCCATCAGGAAAAAGATTATGACTCTATTTATTGTGATGGTCTGGAAGCACATGAACTTGCAATATCTCAGAATAACCTGCCAGGGATAGTAAAAGATCTTGTAGCTGGAGATTCAAACTCTTCCCCTGTTTAAGCCAACTGAAAATTCAGTGACTTCCCAAAAATGATGCTGGAGCACCAAGAATTCAATATCACCATCGACAGTACTATGCTCCCTCCTTCTTGGTTCTTCTCCCCAAACCTAGCCGAGCCACTTTGGAGATCTTTGGGTGAATGCCATAAAGTTTGGCTAATGCCTATCCTTGGCTACAGAGTTATTTTAAGATGATTTGCTATGTGAAAAAATATCCAGAGGGATAAGGTTGAGGCATTCAAAATCTCTCTTAGTTCTGTTTCAACTCACCTCATAAAAGCAAAACTTCTCAAAGCTAAAGTGAAATACCTTTGCCAAAAATCTTATGAAATAATGTGTTTTGGTACATTCCGAGGAATCACCAAGAAGAGCTACAGCAACAAACCCTTGAAACATTCACACCTATTGAAAACCATATTTTTTTGCACTGGCATGAGTGTAGTTCACTCTTAAGTTGTTCTTATTGCTCAGCATTTAGGGTGGCGGTGTCCATTGCATTTACATGCAGCCGTGTGGTTGTCATTAAAGGAATACATTCAATTCTTTTACATTTACATTCATGTGAGCAAAGAAAACTCAAACCAGAAGATGCATACTCACAAAGGTAAGCATACATGCTCACACCAGAAAAGGAAACCTGAATTTTTTGAAACCATTGAAAAATGCTAATTAAGACCATTATACCACTTTATGTGAAATGCTGGCTTGAGAGGTGATAGCGGTTTAACAAAATGTTCTTTGTGGAAGGAGTGGTCCTGAATATTGGTAGTTTGTCCTCCCTGCTTACCTTCTGAAAGAGGTAAACCATCTAGTTGCTAACTAGAAACATTAGGCACTCTTAATCAATTCTATCCGTGGTTTTAAATTGTTGCAAGACCATTAAAATAGGAATGCAGTGGTTACCTCTCCAAAAGGGGTGACAGATGGTGGGAGGACAGAGCACTGCAAAAGTACACAAGAGTGCCTTGTGTAGTGAAAGAACATTGTTATATCTTAATTGGGACAGATATATGCATTTGTCAAAACTTATATGATTCTACACTTAACATCTGTACATTGTACTTAAAGAAAAAACATAAGCATGAGAGGCCAAATCAAGTAGGACCATGTAGACTGTAGTAAAATATTTGGGTTTGACTGTGTGTGTGATGCAGATTCATCGGAGGTTGACTGGTGAGTAGCAACCAGGTCTCACTTACATTTTAAGAGGTGGGTGCCATCTGTGATGTGGCCGATGTGCTGAAGAAGAGCAACACCTGAAGCAGGCACACCATCCAGGGGGCTATTATAATAGCTGAGAAATGACTCACTGTTGGCTTGGTGGAGGTAGTCTCACTGGAGGTGGTCAGAAATGGTGGTACTCCCACTGCATAACTTGTGCTATGCTGCCCAGGTGTCATCTCCATTTCACAGAGAGTATGTATACCCCAGCTGCTGGGAAGGTTTGGTTATCAGCCTTCAGCTGTCAACCATCTCTGGGAATTGTGTCTTCTGATGGGAGCCACCTGTTCCTTTCTGGGGCCGTCCAAACACAGTGAGGGGTTGATGCAGGACTGTGAAGGTCTGGTTCTCTGGACCTGGTCCAGGACACCCTAAAGCACTGTCCCAGCCTTCAGCTCCCTGTGGGGTGGGCTGAGGTCTTGTGACTGCACTGTAACTTTCTCCACTGATCCTGCATCTGTTCCTCTCCCAACACAGGTGTTGATCCTACAAGCACCCCAACAAACACTAATCACTGTCTCAGGATCTCCTTCCTGGAGAACCCAATCTGTGATGCTTTTGGTAGAATTGGAATTGTTTCTTCATCTCCCTAAAATTAGAAGTTGTATTTCAGGAATCTCATCCACTCATTTAGTGAGAGTGGTGGGTCACCGTGGCCTGGAAATATTAGGCACTGAAGACTCTCTCCCAGCCAGGGCTCCCTGACTGGCCATGGGTCACCCAGTTGCTTAACTTCTTCTCAGTTCCACCTTCTGTAAAATAAAGAGGAATTTAATTAAATGATATAATCTAGAAGAAAAATTATACAATTCTAAAATGAAATTTATTAAAAATATTAAAAGGAACTAAAAACTAGAATATTATTTTGGTAACAGTATTCAAGATCTTCCTTGATCCACCTGATCCACAGTGTCTTCCCTTGATCCACATCCTGGTTATTAGCTGTTTTTCCACATTCATGTACTTCCCTAAAAGGTACACAGACATGAAAAAAGATTAGACTAAACCTGCAAATTCTGCAAATTATTTGTAAATCTGACAAAACTTAATTAGAGAGGATTGTTGGGATTAATTACTAAACTCATTTCTTGGGGTTTTTTGGGGGGTGTTCAATACTCAGTCACTACCCAAGTGATTCTAAGTGGCTCCAAATCACTACCTGACTTGATTTAGCTGTCCTAGGTCTTGATCTTCTCCCATCCTATTTGTTTAAGGCAAGCCTGATTCAGCCTCAAGACCATCACATATGTTGCCTCTGCCTGAAATACTCTTTAACTCCCAGCACAGCTCACCCCCATTCATATCTTGGGTCTCCGCTGAAAAGTTACATCTTCAAGGAATTTTTTCCTTACCACCAATAATGCTTGGTGATAGCCACCTGCTCAGAACATTCCCGCAGGCTTACTCCATACTGGAGGAGATCACTAAGAACTGCATTATAACTTTACATGTGAGTGAAAGTGACATTTAACTGACTATTTTTTAAGAATATATAAATTATTTGAAAAATCTTCTGAACTGCTGTTAGTAGTGTATTACCTGCAATGTACTTTGGAACAAATTAGCATATACCAGTCGGTCGCTGTACCAAACAAAATTTTGTATCTTTGCTTTAGACAATGCCATAGAGTAGTAGTAGTCAAGAAAGAGCATGAATCATATGCATCTTGATTTTGTAAATTTCGCTATCTTTTGAAGGCTTTTTCACCTTGGGAGGTTAATGGGGGAAGAAAGTAATAATTACTTCTTTAGTCATCCTTGATGTGCTAGGAAAGAAAAAAATATTTACATATATTTCTAAAACATTTTTCCATGATAGATTTAAGACATCTGGGCACAAATTCCCTAACATGCCTCTCCTTGAGAAGTGGGGTCTATGTCCTTTCCATCTGAATCTGGGCAGACTTTGGGACTGCTTTGACCAATAGGTGATGATGACAGAAGGGACACTGTGCCAGGTTCCAATCTTAGGCCTTAAGAAATAGGCAGTTGTTTTCTTTTTGTTTCATAGAACACTCTTTCTGGGGGCCCTGAGCTGCCATGTGGGAGGTTCAAATACCCTGAGGCTGCCATAAGGGAGAGGGTATATTTACAATAGATACTCCAGTTGACAGACTGAGCTGAGCCCAGCCTTCCAGTCCTTTCCTCCAAGGGGGCAGATGTGAGAAGGAAGCCTTCCTGGACTCACCAGAACAGTGTATCTTCCCCCTGGAAACCACCACTGATAGCGTGTGAAACAAGAGTCGTCCAGCTGAGTCCAACCCAAACTCCTGATGCACGCGACTATGAAAAATAATAAGGTGCTTGCATCTTTAAGTCACTAAAGTTGAGTGATTCGTAACTAGAGCATCTTATATCTCTTCTGTTTTGTTTCCCCCTTTCTCACAGCATGAATGTATCTTCTTGCAACGCTCTTATTCCACTAAAGAAAACAAATGTCTTTTTGTCCCCCAAATGCTCTTAGATTCAAAGAGTTAAAGAAATTTAACTGACAATGAGACCATCCATCATTCGTTGGTAAGGTATAAAGTATTAAAGAACAAACAATTTGCTTCTAAAGAAAAATGAGATCTACAATAAGTACAGTTTTAGCAGAGTTACTTTGAATGTAACTTCCTTCTCCTCATGTTTTTTTTTTTGCTAATGTTGAACTAAATTTAACCTTCTTAATGATGCCTGGCATTCACTATATATAACTATAGTGATTTTTGGTGCCACATATTTGCACTAGTTGACATGTAGCACGGGATAGAATGCTTAGCGGCCTCTCTCTGATTCATGAACCAAACCATTCCTGTCCCTCCGTGCCTTCATCTTTGTCCTCACGTTTTGCTATAATAATCAGGGACTTCTTAAAATGTGGCTTACAAGCTACTTGCACCAAAACTCCCTATACAGCTTGCCAAAAATGCACATTCCCTGGCTCCATAAACCTCATTAGCGTTCAGGGGAGGACTGGCTCGGTAATCAACATTTAAAACAGGCTTCCAGGTGGTCATATCCTTAAATTACTATCTTTGTGGACATTTTTCTGTCTTTTGCTTTTAGCCCCTCTCCACTATGGTATTTCAGTGTAATACCTTGAATATTATTTAACATCTTTAATTTGTTGTGGTTTCTAATTTATGTCTTCTCTCCCATCAATTTATGGGTTCTTCTCTGTTTACTGTCTTATTAGGTCCTCTTTTTCATCTTATCGTTTGACTGAATAATCAAAAGGCTTCCAATATAATCCTTAAACCTGTAAATTTCTTTTTTGTTTCTATTTAGAGATTATTACTGTGGCCTCCTGGTCTCCATCTAACTGCTGGTAGAAACCTTTTCACTAAGATTACCACATTATTTTTGATTCCAATCATTTCAATGAGTTTCAGTTAGCTGGAAAAGGAGCTGCATGCCAGTATTTTGCCCTTCCTCTGAATATTTTGATACTATTTGTATTACCCATTTTTCAGAACACACCTGTGTCATTTTCACACAATCTGGTAAATATTATAATATTTAAGCATCACAAGGGTACTGATGCGTAACTGAATCCTGGACTGGCCAATCAAGGCTCACAAGGAGTGGATTTCAGGAAACCAAGATGATGTGTCCTCAGCCACCTGAAAAAATATGCAGAGACTCAGGTTACATCTGGAATTCATTCGATGTTTTCTCCGTCCATTCCTGATCAGTTTTCTCACCACCCTCTGCATGAAAATTAGGTGATGTGGGTGAGTTCACTCTCATGCCCTGGTTCAATTTCTCAAGGAGAATGTATTGATCACTGCCATAGTTCAAAGCAGGGCCTTGAGGGGTGAGGTAGGAGTGGGGGTCTTTCTGAGCAGAAGAAAAAGAAGGGAGGAACTCACTTGGCAAGTGGAATTCTTGAACTCCCAGGTAATGCAGAGAATGCTGTGATTTATGAAGTGTATGGCACTAAGCTACAGTAAAACTCTATGGTACAATTTAGGGCAAACTGTATTTCTCTAAACATAGTGATTTCATTTCAACCTTAACGGTTATTCTGCAGTCTATAAAATATTTACATTGCCTTTCTAAATGTATACATTATTTACTGCATAGTCTGTAAAATATTTATGTGATTTTTTTCTAAATATAGTATATATAGTGTATTATTTTTCTTCACTCTTTCCCCCTTCCTAGAAATAAGCATGCGGTGAACTAGATGATTTTTTTTGAAATTAAAAAAAAAGTGGCAATGAAGAAGGAAACACAACAGAATAGAAAGAACAGACAGCATGTTTGTTCTTGATGGTCTTGCCCTCACCTGCCTATTTGCTATAGACCTCTGTTGGCTGAGGGACCAAATGACCATGAAAAGCAGATGACAAACAGCTGTCAGGTGCTTTGGGGTCAATATGAAGGGCTGAAACAGAAACTCAATATACACTGATCCAAATTTCAAGGAAAAAAAGGAAGGAAAACATGTACACACACATACACACATGTACAACATACAACATGAATCAATCACCTGGCATGAAGAGCATCAATCTTCAACCTTTTTCATCTCGTGGCACACATAAACTAAGTACCAAAATTCTGTGGCATGCCAAAGAATATATTATATTTTTGCCAGTCTGACAAAACATAGGCATAATTTTGATTCATTCACACCTGATGACTATTGGTTGGCTGCTGTCATGTTTGTTTTTTTTTTTCATTTGACAATCTAAGGGAAAAGAGGTCAGTGCCCCTGACTAGATAGTCAGGTATTGGACGATTTAAAAATTCTTGCAGCACGCCAGTTGAAAATTGCTGGCCTATAGTATAGTAGGAACTTGACGTTCTGCAATTTGACCAAACAATTGCTATCCTCTCACCTCACTTGGTTTAGTTCCAGAGACATTTTCCCTAAGATAAAGCTGAAAATGTGATGGGAAAACAAGCATTTGTTGAGAAAAATTTGGGCTTATAAATACTACCACCATCCCCAATTTATGAGTGAATTGTCCCAAAGATCAAATTTCTCAAAAAGTTGTTAAACTCTTCACACCATTTAGGGTATTGTTATACAAGGCTATGACTATGGTTGCTAAATATCTGGCTAAAAAATAAAATAATGTAGCCAGCCACTAGAATGTTTTGTCTTCATGACAGTAATTTGGTTTGAAGGTATCCGTTTAAAATCCAGACTTGGTTCACACTCATTGGAATGTACAGTACCATTAGCTCTCTGTATTGCAGAGAAAATGGACTTCCTTTGCAGAAACTCAGTGTGGAGGAGGACAGTGTAGAGCTCATTAAGAACCATTTAACACTAAGCTAAATGTCAGCATACTTTGAAAGAAGCCTATTAGTTAATGTATACAAGAGTTATCAGCACTTGTGATAAGCCAAAGAAACCAAACAGTGAGACCCATTAGATGGTACTCCTAGGACAGTTGAACTCTAAGAAATGTTTTAGATAAATTAGATTGGGATTGACAGAAAAAAAATAGCTCTTACAAGAAAGGACTTTTATTTTAAGTCTTTACCTGGAGCCAAAAATCCTGAGTTTTGTCTGACTTAAGTAATTAACTTGTCTACAATGAATTGGCAACTTCACAGGGGACAGACAGGCCATAACTATATTGCAAAAAAGTTTTGGGTTTTTTTGCCTTTTTTGTGGATATGAAATACATAATAGACAAGAACCCCACGGAGACACAAATAATGTTACTGCCTCCAAAGACTGTAATTCAAAACCTCCCTTACTCAGTGTAGTCTGCTGGCGAGGCAGTTCTGGTACATAGTTCTGATAATCTGGCTAGATCTAAGAATAACATTTAGACCCTTTAGAGTAATATTTCCCTTGATTGGGCCTGCTGAAAATACAAGGCCGTAATCTCTGTCAAGACTATTCTATGGTGACAACTGAGAGGAGAACCATATGATTTGACAGTTGGTTAGGGGAGGGAGATGGGTAAGGAAAGTTAATGAGCTACTAGCAAAAGAGGCCAGAGTGGATTATCACTTGGTATCAAGGAAATACCTATAGGAAGGCCCAACATTTTTATGAAAGGATACCAACTGAGACTATAGTGTGCCATAATATTGATCATAATCCATTTTAGATATAAAGTAGGTATAATCACCAACTACCATGAATGAAAAACAAATCAGTGATACATATTAGCATATTACATTTTACTCAATTTAGATATTTGTGAAGCCTCTATGATTAACTCATTGAAAACCATGTTTTGGGGTAATTGAATGATTTGACCCCATGAAAAAATTTTGGATAAAAGCCAATTATATGCCTGAGAATATTTTTACAGCTGATAATTTTGGTTTAAGTATACTTAATTTTAATTATTTTAAATTATTCTTTTTCCTAATAATTAGATAGAAGAACCTGTTTTGTCTAGTAAGGCTACTTCTAGTGCATGGCAACAAAAATGCATCATTGGCATCGGGAAGGATCCTCATCATTTCCCTTCTCAACAGCAGGAAGTATTCACTTAGCTCATCCACAAAGTCAAATAAAATGAATAGGATAAAAATTAAAGGAAGGAGGACCAAACTAAAAGTATTGAATTTGTATCTCTTTTTCTTTGTTTCAATTTAAACAACTTTCAGTTAAGTTGTAGTAGCATAATAACAGCTAAATGTTTAATGGATTTCTACTATTCCCCAAATACTATTCTATATTATCTCTATATAAATTTATTTGATCTTCCCACTAATCCTGTGAAGCAGGTATCACTGTGATCCTCAGATATGGAAACCGAGGCTGAAAGCCAATACCTTGCCCAATGATATATATCAAATAAACAGGACAGTCAGGATTTGAAGCACGCTATACTGTGTTTTGGTTTAACCCAAACACTCAGGGCTCAGGTTGTTGGAGCATCATCCCATACACCACATGGTTATGGGTTTGATTTCCAGTCAGGGCATGTACCTAGGTTGTAGGTTTGATCCCCCATCAGGGCACATTCAGGAGGCAACAATGTTTCTCTTTCTCTCTTCTTTCTCTCTCTCTCATCAATAAATATATCCTTGGGTGAGGATTAAAAATAAATAAAATAAATAAATAAATAAATAAATAAATAAACAACAATTCTATCTTATCTATTTCTAAATAATTACTTATTCAAATATTCATTTTGATATTTTAATAGATCATAAAGGGAAATCACTACAACATGATACAAATATTGAAATATTTAAAAGAGATGGGGAGATCAAAAAGAAGTGTGTATGGTTGCAGTGGGGGGTATATTTGGACATGGAGGTAAGAAAGATGTACAAACAATATCAAGAAACTTCCTCCTAGTCAGCTAGGGTTGTACACAAAACATATTTTCTTCATGAGAAAGCTCAAAGAAAAGGGGAAAGGACACAGATTAAGGGGGCAGGGTAAATTATGCCCTATTTGTTCTAAGTCTTGATGACTGGCATGTTGCCTTTCTCTCCAGGTTAGGAGCCAATTGAAACATCTACAGAGACATTGCTTTGATCTCTACGGATCACCCTTTGGCCTCTTGGCATTTAATGTTGGAGACCTGTCTGTTGGGAGAACAGTTTTTGAGTGGTTATTACAGATACCACATTATAAAGTAGATAAGACAACAACAGAACCAGATTTGCCCTGGTTCAAAATAAAGATTGTTTTGTGGACTGTTTCCCCAAACATTTCTCTAGTTTTCTTTCTAGAGTATTTTTAAAAGTTATAATGAATGCTTAGCATTTATTATTGTTCCATAGTGTTAGTGTGAGTGTAGAAAATCTGTGAAATTATCATTTGCCACTGCTTGTAACTTTAAACGTTAAAAAAGTAGATCATAATATTTTTTGCTCTCATTCAAGAACGCTATAATTATCATATGATGACAGCACAGTTCAAGTTCATAAGCATCCATGACCACATTATCTGCCTTACATATAGTAAAAGTTTGTAGAATATCAGAAAGAAAAATTAAGTACCACACAGCAAAGCCAGGGTTTATTAAATGTCACATTACTTTGTTTTAATCTTTACCTGAGGATGTGTTTATTGATTTGAGAAAGAGAGAAGAAGGGGGAGAGAGAGAGAGAGATCAGTTGCCTCCTGTATGCGTTTGCGTCCCAAATGGGGACAGAACCTGCAACCTAGGTATGTGCCCTGACCAAGGATAGAACCTGCAACCTTCTGGTGTATGGTCTGATGCTCCAACCAACCGAGCCACCTGGCTAGGGCTGTCATATTACTTTAAAATCTAACACTTTAAGTGACAGTACACTGAGACAATATGTTTACATAGTTACAATTAGCAGCAGTCCAAAATCACACTATTCAAATGACAGGTTTTATTATTATCGGTACCTTAAATTAAGCCTGGTTGACTTAAAGGAACCCTTTAGTTCTGCTCTGAGTTAGAAGGAGAGTCTATGGAAAGGCAAGCATCCAAACACAAGAATTAAAACATAGTTGGCTCTTCTGTGAACTGGAACTAGGTGAATGTCAGAAACAGAATCAATTCTGAGTCTCACAAGGGTCACGAATGTCTTTACTCCATCTTTCAGGTTCTGCTTGTTTTATTTCAGCTCTAGTTAATTTGATACTGTCTGCCTAATCTTTCACTAGACTGGCTTCCATTGCTTACACTTGGTCCAGCATGGTGACCTCAAGTTTATTTGGTCTTATACGTTCAATATTCCCATTTGCCAACTGCAGCCCTGACTCTCAAACATGTCTACTCCAGATGAAGCATATGCATCTAAATCTTTAGTTATGAAGAGAAGGAGCATGAACAGTTTAAATATCTTTCATATTTTAATATAAAATTTATATTGGGAAAAGTTAATAATTAACCAGTGATTCATCATACAAATTATGAAAACTAAGCTCCACAGAATTTTCCTGGGGAATGAGAAAAAGATGTTAAAATTTAGAGGCATACTTGGCTGAGATCTCTGTTTCCATGTCTTCTAGCTCAAACTCAAGAGAGAGTGTGAGGTGGCCTTACTGACTAGCCAGCCAAAGAAGCAGGTTTTCCACCCTCTGGCCTAGTCCATTGTTGCTGGAAAGATGAGTCACGGGAACAAACTTGACCACTCCCTTCAATGAGGGATAGGGGTGGTGCAATTTCCAGAGAAGAGAACTGTGGGTTGTTACTTCCCACCCACTCCCTCCGCCAAATCTGCTAACTGTGGAGCTGTGATGGTCAAACCTCATGAAGGGATAAGTCTTGGATTCAAACTTGAAGAAAGGAGTATAATTTAAATAAATCAAGAACTGAGAAGAGAACATTCTGGGTAAGATATTTCAAAAGCAAAAGTATCCAAAATGGAGTTCATGCAATGTTTGAAGCTAATGGATATGCTAATGGGTTTGTTAACTCTTGAGGTAAGGCCCAAAGCAGTTTTGAAACCCAAATCACAGATGTAATTGCCCTCAGGAACACACTCTCTGCTGCCAATGAATGTTCCTGTTGGGAAAGGATTCTTGGTGAAAAGCTGCCAAGTTTGCAAAATATATTTGCCATTAGGAAAGAGTAGTTAGCTGGAGCCTGCTAGAAAGGAAGAAGCTAGCAGTCCACCCATGCTCTCACCAGATTTTCTTCCCACGTGGTTTTCCAACTTGAACTGGAGAACAGATTTGAATGTATCTTTAAAAGATTGGGGTTCATGTCCTTGAAGTTTCAAAAACACAGTGCTTAGATAGACCTTTCCTTCCTTCTTTATTTTCAAGGAAGTACCTTTGACTTAGAACAAAAGAAGACAAACATAAACAAAAAGAGAGGAGGTGTGTGTGTGTGTGTGCGCGCGCGCGCGCGCGCGAGAGAGAGAGAGAGAGAGAGAGAGAGAGAGGGAGAGAGAGAGAGAGAGAGAAGGAGGTCAGGGAGCGAAGAAGGAAGGAGGTTATAGAGGGCACTGAAGGTTGGCTTCTCTTCATAATTTTACCTCCAAGGGCCATTCCACATGACCTCTTTCTAACATATGTTAGAAACAAAGTAAAGAAAGATGGCCCCAGGGACTCCAAGGTTCTAGGGGAATAAGGAAGAAATTATTAACTTGAGTAAAGAAGGATGCTTCAGAAAACCACTGAGCCCCCATATTGGGGGAAGAAAATTTCTGCAGAATTTTCTTTTTTTCTTTCCTTTCTTTTTTTTAAGGCTGATATCCTCATGCAATATTTACATGCTATATTACAATAGGTGACCCAGATAGGATTATGTGCAGCATTTTCATGGTTCACATTCATTTCTCCTGATACCTGGAGGAATGGACGATCTTTGTCACACATGAATTTGAGGAGTCTTGATTTGTCTCAGCCCAGGCCTGCTGAGACAGCTTCAGGTATGCCTATTTTGACTTCTCTCTCTGTCCTGTCTTCCTGGCCCAGTTGTCAGTTTATTTTGCCTTTAGGCTGAGCAGGGCCTCTCCCTTCCTGTTAGGGCTTTGTCACTACACAGTCAGCAAGTTATTGGCCCTCTTCTCTCTGCAACAATTTTTCTTTCTCCCACCTTGCTTTCAAATGTACATCCAGGGTTGTCCAGGAGTGTCCCATCAGCCCTCTGGAATCATTTGTCCCTTACTCTGTAGGCTTGAGGAAGAGTTCTTCAACTTTCTTTTATGTTTTGGGGAACAGGCTTTCCAGAGGCCTCTGTGAGGAAGTGTGCTGATTTCCAGGGCTGATACACACCAGAAGTTATTGACTTCTCAGAAGTTGTTACTTTGTTTTAAGAACCCACGTGAGACTGTTATTGTTGGGTACCCCAGAGGCTAATCACTCTGAGGGAGTGTGATGCCGTCCTGTCTGAGAGAGAAGAGCTCAGAGCCTTTGCCTCCTTGCTGCCTGCCCCCCACCCCCCACACTACAGCAGCCCTGCCTCCTGTCTCCTGCCTGGGCCTTCCCAGAATTCCCTAGCTCACCCTTCCCAGGACACCCACCCTCCCTGGGACAGAGCAAAACCTTCACACTACCAACTCACAGAGGTGGGAGGGCAAGGGGACCTGCAAATTTGAAGTAAATTTAACAGGCTGTCTCAAAGCATAATAGTATTTTATGGCTTTACCTCAGTTTGTTTTCTGTTTCTCTGCACCCAGGAGAGTCTAGCTATCTGTGATTTCAAAACATTTGTTCATTCCTCTCTCGTGAAATACAATATGCATTTTAAAAATGTACATAAAACATGCTGTTCAAGTTAATGATATATTATAAAGTAAATGGCTATGTCCCTACCACTTTATCATTTAAAATGCTACTTATTTTTTTTTCAGACCAAAACATTATTCTTTAAAACTTGGTCCCTTTTGACTTATGGAAAATAATTAGGAATATGCAAGTGAAGATATTGATTTTGTTATTAATATTTCAGTGGTACAATAGTTATATATATATATTTTTTTTGCTAAGCAATCTACTCAACTATTTGCCTTTATGGTTATGAGACAAAAATCTTTATTCTAGGCTATCTCTCCTTATTAAACTGCTGTATTTAAGGAATTTCTCCTACTTCTGCAAGGCTTTCCTCAAGAAAAGCAAATTGATCTGCATATTAGGGTAGGCAAAAGACAATTCTTCATTCTCATAAAGTAAAACAACTACAAAATGTCTCAGTGAGTCTAGATATCCTACATGAATTACTCTTGGAGCAAACTTTAAAATAATTCTTCCCATTCCCATAAATAACTCTACAGGGCTGATTAAAGTGGAGTGTCTTCACATCATATTTAATGTGTGCCTACTATGTGCTAGGCATTGTTCTAGATGCTTGAGCTATAGGACAGAAGAAACAAGGATCCTTGCTCTTCTGGAGCTTACATGAGAGCAGTTGAGAAAGAGGCTATAACAATAAACATGATATATAAATAACTTGTACAGTATGATAGAAGGTGATGAGTGCTATTGAAAAAAGAAAACACAGAGCAGGGTCAGAGAGCTGGGAGAGCAGGGTGGGGTCGGTAAGCAGAGTGCTGTATGAAATAGGGTTGTCAGGATAAGTCTTCCTGAAAAGGTAAGATGTGATCAAAGGCTTGAAGAAGGTGGGGGAGTTAGCTGGACAGATATCTGGGGGAAGAACATTCCAGTGGGGTGGAGGGAGCAGCCTGAGCAAAGGCCTTTAGATGGTAGCATGCCAAGTGTGTCTGAGAGAGAACAAGCAGGCCAGGGCTGAGCAGCTGGAGCAGAGAGAGTGAGGAGTGGAGGAGTTGGAGGTAAGGTTAGAGATCTGCGGACCAGTTCCTATAGAACCCTGTGGGTCACAGTGAGGGCTCTGGTTTTTACTCTAGTAAAATAGTGATCCCTTGCAGAGGTTTCAAAATAAAACAAGATAATAAAAAAAACAAGCATGACCAGATTCACTTTTTAAATGGATGTGCTAGTTACTTTAATAACTATTGTCTCTCCACTGCAAACTCACCCTTCTTACACTTGGCTTTGGGATGCTGGGGCCAGGGCTCTGCAAATCACATGTCTGCCTTGCCAGCTGCCCCCGCTGACTGCCAACACTGGTAATAGAGGGGGCTGCTAGAGAAGAGAGGGGGAGTGTGGCTTGCTTCTTCCTATTTGCTTTCTGTCTGCTTCCCGTTCCCAGCATTGCCCCTTCAGTCCAGCTGTAGGAGTCCTGTCCCTTAGCAGAAGTTCCCAGCATTGCCTCTTCAGTCCAGCTGTAGGAGTCCTGTCCCTTAGCAGAAACTTGCAGCTTTTCTAGCACTCACCGAACTAGCCTCATACACTCTGTCAGAGGCACCAACGCCTTCTGTTCAGTGCCCCTCCTTAGAGGCCTGAGCTACCAAGTGGAATATGTCCAACCCCGTCCCTTTATTCTGCAGCCATGGTCACTGCTTCCTGTGCTTTCCACCTCCGTTATACCAGCATTTGCCTTTTCAGTTACTCAGTTAACAATATCTATTTTATTCTCTCTGTTAACATAACTGGTATGAGTCTAGGGTTCTTTAGCCTGGGCAAGTAGAAGAATGGATTTTCCATCAACCAAGGTGGGGAAAGATTTAGACAGAGCAGATTTGGCAGCAAATATTTAAAAATCCAGCTTTGGACATGTTATTTAGACAAACAGAGATGTCAGGGGGGCAGGCGGATATCAGCACAGAGCGAATTTTTGTTCTTTTCGATGTGGCCCTTAGGCCATGATCACACCTTCTGCTACCCTGGAAATAGTCACTGAATGCTTCGTGTTCTTGAATTTAAATTAATGTGTCGGATTTAAGTCATTTTGCTAAGAACACAGATGTTGGAATTAGACAGAACTAGGTTTGAATCCTGGATCTAGTAGATCTGTAACATTGAATAAGGCATACAACTTTTACAAACCTCAATTTCATCAACTATAAAAACAGGAGTGATAATACCAAAGTTTAATAGTGATTGAAAGGTAGAAATTAAAAATATACGGTAGTGAGCACATAGTAACAATTGAGAGTAAAATGTCTTCTTTGGTTATCTGTAAAATGGGAGTGATGACTATAACTATTTACAGCCTCTTTATGAGTATCACATCACAACAAGACTTGTAAATCACTTAACACAGAGCCCTCTACACAAGTTTTCTTCTTAGTATACTATATCATTGAATTCTAATGACAGCTCTCTATTTAAAAATTTAGCACCAGTTTTCAAAATCTGTCCCACAAAGCATTAATTCCAGGGGCTGTTAATAGGGGTAGACACAATAAAAGAGTCGTAAATATAAAGTTAAATAAGAGGAAGTAGCATATTCAAATATGTAAATTTTGATAGAAACAAAATAGAATCTTTATCCCTCACTCACCCTCTACACTTAATTTAGTGAGGACACTCCTTTTCTGTCTTTGGATTGGCTACTTTGACAGGCAAAAACTTGTCTGCTCATTCTGAGTAATTGGCTGTATCAGAGTCATTTCAAGTCATAAGTATATTTCACTTCAGATCCAGTAGGTCCTTGAGTGATGTTATTTTGTTTAACATTGTTTAGTTATAACACTGATGAGGAAAAAACAAAGCAATTCTTGGCAAGGGCCACTGTCTGTGTGGAGTCTTCATGTTCCCCCATGCCTGCATGGGTTTTCTTCAGGTACTTTGGTTTCCTCTCACAGACCAAAGATGCACATGTGAGTGGAACTGGCATGTCTAATTGTCCCAGCCCAAGTGAGTCTGAGTGTGACGTGCCCAGTGATGGAAAGCCGTCCTGTCCAGGGAAGGTCCTGCCTGGTGCCCTGAGCTGCTGGGTTAGACTTCAGTCGCCTTGAACTAGAATAAGTGAGTTGGAAACAATTATTTGTTTTTATTCATCTTTCTTTTTTCATTGTATTTTTTCCACTACCATTTAACTCCCTTATACCCAATCCCCCCTGTACTCACCACACTGTTTGTATGTACAGCTTACATTTATTTCAGTGTTGAATATTAGAAGTGCTTTGGGTCTTTATTTAGAAGTTTGGTGATGTTTTTGTGACCAGAAATATGCTGTAGGAAATAAACTCTTGTTTATGTCAATCAGCCTATGGTAAAACTGTTTTTATTATATGATGTTTATTAAAGCTGAAGTTTCTAAGAACCTACTGCTGACATTGAGAACTTACTGTATTAGAATATCTAGGCCTAAAGAGATTGCAGCTGGCCACATATCAAACTTGGTCTGTAGCTGCAGGCTTCTCTGCCCTCTATGAGCCTTCCCCCTTTTGCTCAATGTGCTCACCTTCATTTGACTGGACCAAGCTCTCCTTGGATCATCTGAGGGTTGCAGAGAATGATAGCAGTATTTCCCAAAAGGACTACTCTACCTTCCAAAGCTAAGTTGGAGGAACACATTTATTGTGTCTATGATCAGTCCCAACTAATCACCTCTTTACAAGGCTACAGATTCCTGAAACCCAGACATGATGGTTCCCTGCCACCAAGGAGCATTGTCTAGGTACCAGGGAAGAGGTGAGTTGCTTCTAGGAGGTAGGGGTGTTTCTAAGACAGCACAGCACTAAGCTTAAGGACATAGACTCAGTACTCAAGCTTAGCTCTACTTCTTGCTTCTGTGACTTTGAACAAGTTACTTACCCACTGTGATCCTGTTTTTCATCTCTAAAATGGGATAGTAGGAGAGTTGTGTGAGGGTTAAAGGACACACATAAAACACTCAGACTAGAGGCTGATACATTACAGACACTTGGTGTTAGCTGTTAATATTAAAGGACTTACAGTTCTGTTAGAAAATAATACAACAGTTAGTGCTAAGCTCGATGTTACTGCTTAAATGCGAAACAAGAGTTGAAAAAATAACAGTATAGGTCACAAAAGTCAAGAGCGATATTACAAAAGAGGAAAGAATGCATCTGAGCCTTAGATAATAGAGAGGAAATATGTGCTACTTCTGCTTTTATTCTTTTGTTGTTGTTTTTGGAATGAGGACAAGGAGAGCCAAGATTATGGCAGTCTAAGAAGGGGACATGTTGGGAAAGAGACAGTAAGTTTCTGTTTCTATTTTTCTGAAGGTCCATGTTTTTACCTTCTTATTGGAAAACCAGATTCAGTCTTTTGCTGGGGGATGGGATGTTATCTTCTCATTATGGCCCTTTATAGATCTTTTGTTCATTTTCCTAATTTAATTTTCCTTTTTTACAAAGAAGGCAGGCATGACTCCCCTTTCTTTATTTTGCATTTATATCATGAGCATTATTATATAATGTAGCTTTTGAAATAATTTCAATTTGGATCAAGTTCATATCCTTTGAGCTATTAGTCTGGAAAACCATAACTGCAGTACCAGTTGGCATATAATTTTAGAGGCTGTCATAAAATGCAAAAGAACGGATCAGCTATTTAATACTCAATACCCCCAAAGATTACTGGAATTATTTTTAAAAACTAGAGGCTTTGGCTGGGGTGGCTCAGTGGATTGAGTGACAACCTGAGAACCAAAGTATCCCTGCTTTGATTCCCAGTCAGGTCATGTGCCTGGGTTGCAGGCCAGGTCCCCAGCAAGGGGTGCATGAGGAGCAACCACACATTGATGTTTCTCTCTCTTTCTCCCTCCCTTCCCCTCTCTCTCTAAAAATAAACAAATAAAATCTTAAAAACGAGATGACTAAGAACTTGGATGAGTCATTTTGCAATACAAATGATCAATGAGATAAACAAAAATCACTCATTGAAGGGGAACATGGCTTATCACCTATACACTGAGAAATGAGGGGAAGCATTCCAGTTCCTGTGGGTTTACTTCTCCTATAATTCACTGTGTTTTTTAAATGAGCAGTTTGGCAACATGAAGATTTAGATTCACATTTCTATCTATAAATCACCAGTTGGTCTCTTATGCTGACAGTTTCTGTACAAAATCAGAGGACTTCAAAGTGTTCCAGCAACAAAATGTAAGAAATTGTAGAACACATAAATTTCAAGTGTTTTCCACCTACATCAGCAACATCATTTTAGCAAAATACCAAAAGGACTTTCAAGTGCCAAGATGGGGAGAAAAAAAACAAAATAAAGCAAATATGGTAACAGAATTCAAATAAAGGGACATGCTTAGATAACCAAACAAATTATTGGGAGATGCCATTCTGGCTTAATAAGCTGCTTGCTAGTTTCCTAAGTGAAGACAAATTGGAAATGTAAAGGAAAAAATGGCAACTTGAAAAGCAAGGATCACTCATTGTGGTTTTAATTTGCATTTCTCTGGTGATTAGTGATGTTGAGCAGCTTTTCATATCCCTATTGAGCATCTTTACGTCCTATTGAGAGAAGTGTCTATTCAACCCTTTGCCCATTTTTAATAGGATTGTTCATTTTTTTGGTGTTGAACTTTATAATTTCTCTATAAATTTTGAATATTAACCCCTTATCAGATGTATCACCATTCTGTGTTCTACCATTCTGTGGACTGTTTTTTTATTTTGTCCATGGTTTCCTTTGCTGTGAAAAAACTTTTTAGTTTGACGTAGTCCCATTTGTTTATTTTTTTTCTTTTGTTTCCCTTGCCTGAAGAGATATATCAGATAAAATATTGCTATGAACAATGTCTGAGATTTTACTGCCTATGTTTTCTTCTAGGATTTTTATGGTTTCAGGTCTAATATTTAAGTCTTTAATCTATTTTGAATTTATTCTCTTTTGCCTAGTTTCATTTTTCTGCACATATCTGTCCAATTTTCCCAACACCATTTATTGAATAGACTATCTTTAGCCCATTGTATGTGCTCACTTCCTCAGTCAAATATTAATTAACTATAAAGGTGTAGATTTATTTCTGGGCTTTCTATTCTGTTTTTATGTCAGTACCATGCTGTTTTGATTACTATGACCTTATAGTATAGTTTGATATTAGGTAGCATGATTCCTCCAACTTTGTTCTTCCTTCTCAGTATCACTGTTATGATGCAGGGCCTTTTGTAGTCCCATATAATTTTTTGAAACATTTGTTTTAGTTCTGCAAATATGTCATTGGTATCTTGATAGGAATTGCACTGAAACTATATATTGCTTTGGATGGCATGGACACTTTAATGATGTTAATTCTTCCTATCCATGAACACAGTATGTGCTTCCACTTATTTATACCTTCTTCAATTTCTTTCTACAGTGTCTTGTAATTTTCTAAGTACAGATTTTTACTTACTTGGTTATATTTATTCTTAGGTATTTTATTCTTTTTGAAACAATGGGATTGTTTTCTTGAATTCTCTTTCTAATAGTTCATTATTGTTAATTATTTGCATATAAAATGCAACTGATTTCTGGATATTAATTTTGTACACTGCTACTTTACTGAATTCATTTATCAATTCTAGTAGTTTCTTGGTGGAATCTTTAGGGTTCTCTATGTACAGTATCATATCATCTGCATCACTTCACACCTGCCAGAATGCTTATCATCAATTAATTAACAAAAAACAAATGATGGCAAGGATGTTGAGAAAGGAGAACACTTTTACACTGTTGGTGGGAATGCAGATTGGTGCAGCCATTGTGGAAAGCAGTATGGAGATACCTCAAAAATGAAAAATGGAACTGCCTTTTGACCCAGTGATTCCACTTCTGGGCATATATCCAAAGAAACTCAAAACACTAGTTCAAAAGAACATAAGCACCCCTGTGTTCATTGGAGCACTTCACTATTTATAATCACCAAAATATGGAAGTAGCCCAAATGCCCACCAATACATAAGTGGATAAAATAACTATGGGGCATTTACACAATGGAATACTACTTAGCCATAAAAAAGAAGAATGTTTTACCCTTTGCAACAGTATGGATGGGCCTGGAGAACATTATACTAAGTGAAATAAGCCAGTCAGAGAAAGACAAATGCCATATGATTTCACTCATATGTGGCATCTAATGAACAAACTGAACCAATAAAGAAAATGAGGACAGACTCATAGAGAGCAGATGACAGCTAAAGTGGGGTCGGGGGTCAGGGGTAGAGTGATTGAGCAAAAATGAAAAAGGATTCATGGACAGTGTGGTGATGCAGGGGGTGGGCAGGAGGGAGTATAAGGGGACTAAATGGTAATGGAAAAAATACAATAAAAATCATTAAAACAAAATAAAACAAAAATAAAACCCTAGTAGAAAGGAAAATAAAAAGAAGTAACAACAGCAAAAAAGGTTTAATGAAGGTATAGTTATGTAATGGGAGACTATGGGACCACCAACCTAACCATCTCCAGGATCTGAGAAGAATTATCCCTTCCAGTATTTTCCTCACAATCATTGAGCATTTGATGACCTCTGAAATGAGCAAGCCGATTTTCTCATGAATAGCTTGTTCACATACAGAGATCTGGACCTGTACATTGACTTTTACCATTTCTAATTATTTTTTACAAGTGATACAAAAGGGGGGAGTGAGAAAAAATAACACTTTTAAAATCAATTCCTTAAGAATGACATAGTTTTACTTTTCTCTTTCATTTAGTTTAAGTGCCTTGGCTATTGCCTTTATATTATACATATTTGTAACAATCAGTTAAATTGATGAATGGCAGAAACAGTAAGTTTAATAAATTGTGCTGATAATTTTGCTCTTGAACTAATGTTCTTCTAAATTAGTCAGGTTTAAATGATCATGTCTTCCTTACAAGTGCCTCAAATTCTAAAAATCTTATCCCAGGATTGAGGACATTGAAAGGAAATGTACCAGGAGAAGCGAGTTGAGTGTTATAGAGGTAATATCTTAATGCATTGCTATTGCTTTATTGATTGGAATTGCTCTTGCCTCTTGTTCATTTTTATAGGTGCTCCATTGTGACAGCAATTGTGAAAACTGCAAAATATTCCTATTCACAGATTTCTGTATTTTAACAGAAATCTCAAATCTTACTAAAAAATGTCTTAGATCAAATATGAATTGTTTCAGGGAAAGTTGATAATAATTCCTTTGCCTCCCCTGTATTCTTCCTACCTTATTAAATTTAAATTCTTATGGTTGAAAATGTATACAGTAAGCCCCCACTTAATGTTGTCAATAGGTTTTTGGAAACTGTGACTTCAAGAAAAACATAGTATGCCCCTGACTGATGTGGCTCAGTGGGCTGGGCATTGTACTGTGAACTGAAAGGTCATTGGTTTAATTCCCAGGAAGGGCATGTACATGCCTGGGTTGCAGGCCAAGTACCAAGTTGGGGGCAGGCGAGAGGCAACTGATCAATGTTTCTCTCACACATTGATGTTTCCTTCCTTCCCCTTTTCCCTCCCTTCCCCATCTCTAAAAATAAATAAAATATTTTAAAAAGAAAAAATGAAAACATGGTATGATGAAACCAATTTTACCATAGACTAATTGATATAATCAAAAATTAATTTTTATGGCATATTTCTGCTCACAAAAACATCACCAAACTTCTAAATAAAGATCCAAAGCACTTCTAACATTTCACATTGAAATAAATGTGGGCTATACATACATTTAAGAAAGATGAATAAATCAAGAAAGATAATTATTTTCAAGCCTGCTTATTCTAGTACAGGGTCATGGGTGGCTGAAGCCTGTCTTGGCAGCTCAGGGCACCAGGCAGGAACCCACCCTGGACAGGATGCCCTTCCATCGCAGGGCTCATCACACCCACACCCACTCAGACTGGGACAATTAGACACACCCGTTCACCTCACACATACACATCTTTGCTCAGTGGGAAGCAACTGGGGTACCTGAAGAAACCCATGCAAACATGGGCAAAACATGCCAACTCCACACAGACAGTGGCTCCAGGTGGGAATCGGTATTTTTTCACATCAATATTGTAAGGAAATGATGTGGAACAAAATGACATTACTCATGAAACTGCTGTATACTTACATATGTTTTATATACATAGTCTGTAGTTTATATGACTAGGGATTCCTTTGAGAATAATTTAACAAGCTTATCCTTTAAAAGATCACAATGACAATGGACATTAAAAACCAGAGTGGACTTCAAAGCACAGACAAGAGTGCTTCTGCATCACACTCAGCTGAAATAGACGAGCATGGGGAGGAAGGTGGATATTGTGGTTTGTGGGCAAAATTAATAGTAGTATTTCCACAATCATTGTTCTCCTTGTGAATCAATGCCTTTTTCTTCTGAAAAACACCAGGGCTTTATTCATCTGTTGGCTCTGTTTGTGGTTTGCAGAGGTGTCATTGTTCTTAGCCACATCCTGTTTCCCTTCGATGGCCTTTTAGGGTCAGTGGGGGTAACCAGAGGGTCAACTGTGTTGTCTTTTATGACGAAGAAAAACACTGTGTTGTTCAGGAAAACTAGAACCCAGCTTTAAACTGTCCCTTTTAGTTCTCAATTTTGAAAATAAGCTTTATTTTCCACTAACAGTTATTGCTATAAAAACACATGGGCATTGGATTGGCGGATGGCCATTTCTCAAATCTAGGAGGGACAGGATTATTTGTCATCAGTACTCGTCCATTTTTTTTAAGTATAAATCAATTCTCAATTTACCCTTCCCCTGTCATGGTGACCTACTTCTTAAAATATTTGGGGCAAGGGAGAGTTGGCGTTATTTCTGGTAGACTGTTGGACTTTCTTCTTGCCTCCTAAGTTAGCTGGGCAGCACCATGCTAGACACCCCTAAGGAAAATTGCTGCTAGCTACATGTGTAGGAAGAACTCAGAAAAAGTGTTAAATGAGGGCTGAATCTCCTTACTCTACAGAACTTCTCTGCTTCTCTCTGCTGCTCTCTGCTTCTCTCATGGCTCCACAGAATTGTTAGATATTACAAACAAAGTGTGTGACCTCCCCTATAAGTGGAACCTAATTAACAAAACAAACAAGCAAATAAAATATAACCAGAGACACTGAAATAAAGAACAAACTGACAGTAACCAGAGGGGAGTGGGGAGGGAAATAACAGGGCAAAGAAGGGAAAGGGTCGTAAATGAACATGTATGAAGGACCCATGGACAAAGCCAAAGTGGTGTAGGATTAAGGGTAGGAGGTGGGAGTGGGTGGGGTGGAGGAAACTGGTGGTGGAAAATGGAGACAACTGTAGTCGAATATTAATACAAAAAAGAAAGACAAATATTAAAAACAAAGTTATGGTATTTCAAATCACATGTACAACACATATGATTATCCTTATAGTTTAAGAGCCAGACCCACAGTCTGTAGGCATCCTCTCCTGGGTGCATCTAAATCCTGTGGTATTGCCTTTAGGGCTATGAATTCCTCACCTACCATAAGGAAACTGCCACCCAGTGCACAGTCTTGGCCTAGTGCCCTACACCCCAACTGTCTTGCTCTTACTATACATAGCACATTTCCAATGGGCTCAGTGAACTTTGCCTCTCCGGGGTCCTATAGGACAGGCTTAAGTGGCTATTGACGCCTCTAAGACAAAACCCCTTGTGCATCTCTCCACCAGTGAGAGTATTATATATGTCTTTTATTTTCCTAAATGCCTAACAGGCAATTTTGGGTCAAACTCACATTTCTCCCAAAGACCAACATAAACTTGAAGATTTTTCAGTCTAAATCCTTAAAGAGAAAATTATTTTTGACTTGTCTTATAATCTGCAAGTTACCAAATTATTATAACCAATTTTTTAAATCCCTCTCAACTCAAGTCTCCTGTGAACACAAATCAAAAAAACCCCCAAAATTCCAAACACCTCTTAATATCACCTCCTCTGTGTATACAGAGACTCAGTCAAAGCTTTGAAATGACTTCCTTAGTTTCTGATTTAGTGGGTAGGGTGATATTCTTTCTTTCTTTTCTTTTTTGTTTTTTCCCCTCCCTCCCTCCCTCCCTCCCTCCCTCCCTCTCTCGCTTCTTCAGTTATATTTGCAAGGAAATCTGGTTGTGAGTTTGGGCAGTTTACAACAGAGTAATTTCTGTTTGTTTCATGGAGTATGGACAGAGAATCAAGTTTAAAGTGAGAAAGCTTGGATAAAAAATCAGCTTTACTATTTACTTGCTGTTTGGCTTCTGAGTTTTCATAAAGCCTTAGTAATTCCATTTCCTTTTACATAAAATGTGACTAACAGTCTTCATCCCAAGAATATGTTAATGTTAAATGAGATAATTTAAATGATAACAGCCTAAGTCCCAGGCAGTGATTAGAGTTCACAAAATGTTGAATAGTAAATCTATATCTGGCTTTGCTGCATAATGATGGAAGGTTATTATAAATCTTGTGAACAAGCAAACTTTAGATGAGATTGCTAATGACTTGCAATATTGACTGTATTTTCATTTTCTCTCTAATTTGGTAATGCCATGTAGCATTAAAGCTCTTAGGTTTACACGCAATTTTTTTTTTTTGTCTTTAGAATTTCACTGACAATACTAATTGACGGGATACTAATCAAGTATAGCTCACAGGCAGATATTAGGTTATGATCATTTCTCTTGAGTTTTTATGTAGGAGCTATTCTGGGAACACATTATTAATTTTCTTCATTTGCTATTTATAATGACAGGAATAGTTCCCATTTATTGAGCAAATAAATAATTGTGGCTATGTGGCTGGAAGATTAAGTAGCTAATATACATTATCTCATTTAATCCCCACTTTATGATGTTAAGAAGGTTAACAACATTTTAGAAACTGGAAATCTGATTGGAAGAGAAATTAAATAGCTTGCACAAGGTTTAGCAGCTAGAAAGTGGGAGGGCTCTATTTTAAGCCAGTTCTGATGCCAGTGTTTGAGCATTCAATAACTATACTCACAGTTCTCATATTATGCGATGTTGATAATTATCTCTTACAATATGATCTTCACATAATGTGTGTTTCTGCTTTATCACAACCCAGCCCAGTTAAGTCCCTAATTCATTGCCACCCATTCAAGGCACACCCAGGTGGTAATTAGCTCTGCTTCTCCACCTTCCCCGAGGGAGGTCTTTTTGCCTACTGCTTCCAGTCTCTGCACCTAAATCTAGAATATAGTTGTCACACAAGGCCATGCTGATGAGAAGCCTGACTTAAACAATATTTGGGGGAGTTCTTTGACTTAGAAATGTTGTAAAACAACAGGAAAATATTTGAAGATGAATCTACACCATAGTGTAAGGTTTAAGCTTAAGCGATATTTCAACCAAATATGTTGAAATGACAGCACAACTACAACCTACTGGGGGTTGGTAAAATTGCTGCCAAATGTGCCTGAAAAAATCTCTATCTCTTCCTTGGTCCTAGATAATAAAACCTTCCCCTGGTGTTCGAGTCCCTTGTTTTCTGTTGCCTTGTTTCTGTGACTCAATCCAAATCCATCTTCTTCTACCAGGACTTCTACATCAAATGAGGGAGATCCTCTGCCTTTTTGACTGTAAGTTCTCAAAGTTTGGCCTTTAAATGTAGTTGCTTCACCAACTTCTCACATGGCTCTAATTGTTTCTGTTTGCCTTTGCAGAGACACATTAAGACTGTCTTTTTCTAATGCCTACTAGAGTTAACTGTTTGTTAACAGTCAAATGGTGTCTATTGGGTTGGCCAAAAAGCCCATTTAGTTTTTCTGTAACATAAAAGACACATTTTTCATTTTCACCAATAACCTTATTGATTTGGATATTTTGAGTATACTGGCTATCTTCTACATGATATAACATTGATTGTTCTCAATTAATGTCTCAGTTTGATGGCTATCAACTTCAATTTGTCTACTTGACAATGGAGCATTATGCAGTGAGAAATCTCCAGCACAAAACTTCAAAAACTACTTTTGACATGTTCGATCAGTCACAGCACCTTCTTCGTACACTGCACAAATCTTTTTCTGTTTCACTTGGGTTTTTACCTTTCTTGAAATAATAAAGCATAGAATGCCAAAAATGTTACATATTTTCTTCCATCTTTAAAGAGGGGTGGGATCGAGGGTGGAAGGTGGGGATGGCTGGGGTGGGGGAGAGTGGTGGGAAGAAAATGGAGATAACTGTACTTGAACAATGATAAAATAAATAAATAAATAAAATAAAATAAAATGGCTACACAAAAATTCACTAGTTTCGATATGTTTTTTAAAAATGCATGCTGGTATGACAACTGTCACAAACAATCTAACAAAACTGTTTCAGATTAAGTTAAAGACAACTAAGCACTTTGAGAGCCACCTTATGAAAAAAATCAAATGAACTTTTTGGCCAATCCAATATTTCTCAGATTTTGTGGGCTTGCTGATGACAGCAGTCAAAAAACCACTCTGACTTCCAGCTGAAAGGGACAGGTCCTCTCGTTGTCCATAAGTCTTTTACCCCATTCTGTGTCCTGTATTACTATGTCAGAAATACCCTCTGTTTACAGAAGCCTAGGGTATTTTGTTTATTTCCCTTGACCACATCCCCACTGAGTGGACTATATTATAACATAAAGATCCCTGAGCCAGCCTGTGTCATGATTCCTTTGGCTATAATGTAATTTAAACTTGAAAGATACAACCGAACAAACTAAACATTTATCCAGTTGGAAATAGGACAGGCCTCATAAATATTTAGGCAAATTAATTAAAAGACTAATAGATTCAACGATATAAAAACTTAAGCTGTCCATGTAACAATAGCAACAATACAATAATCATCAATAAAATCAAGTAAATGAAAAACTGACAAATGCATTTGCCACTTTGAATATATTCATTCTAACAAATTAATGAGAAAATAGAAGTGGGAAGTGGAAAGTAGTCAAAAAACAAAGAGCCAATGGACTTAAAAATAGATGCTAAATAAATATAGATGTTCAATTCTATTAGACATGAGGGAAATAAAAGTATTTCACTTATTCAAATAGAAGTATACAGAAATTTACATATCCATGTGTGTGTCTGTGAGGGCAGAGACTCGGGCGGGCTCTTGCCCTACGAGTGTGAATGGTATCGGCACAGCTTTTCTGGAAGCTGTTTTGGAATTAGGTTTCCAAATCCTTAAATGTGTTCTTGCCACTAATTCCAGTAATTCTATGTCTAAAAAACCTATCCTAAGAAGTGAATCTGCACAAAGATTTATGTAGAAAAATGTAAATTGTAGATTAGACCTAATAATAATAGCAAAAATTTGGAAATCATATGCTCGGATGTAAATGAAAGAATTGTGAAAGAAATTATGTATGTACACAAGAAGGAATGAGCTGCAGCGATTTAAAAGCCATTAGTGGTATAGGATGCTGCTGCTTTGACTTGCTAAGTGAGAAAAGGTACTACAGAGTAGTATGTGCAATATGATACTAATTGGAGGAAATTACAAATATATGTATGAAGATGCATAGAAAAGGAACACAAAGAAATACTCCAAAATATTAATAACAAGAAACGTTTAGTGGGTGTTGGTATTTAGTAGTTTTTAAAAAAGTTTTGGTTATACTTTAAAAAAAGTCACTGGCCATATATAACCTGGAAAAAGATGAATATATTTAAAATATATACCCTGTGGAGATGACTAGGATGTAATGCACTTTAGATAGATAAAGTGTTTTCCTTACTTGTCATCCAGATATCTTCATTACATTTCTAGTCATAAATCTATTCTTTTGTTTCCAGAATGTGTTCACAAATCTGTATTCCTCATTCAGAACTCAGAAAAAATTAAAGGCAGTCATTACCACTTTCCTTTTCACACAGGCTGCAGAATCTATTTTAATGGTTCTGTTTTAAATCCATGTTGTTAGAAACATTTACTTAACCTCTAACTCTGCTCTACTGAGATGTTTTTGTTTACACCAGGTCAGACCTTGACCTTCACAACCTCACACTCAGGGGAAATTTGTTGTTGTTGTTGTTGTTCTTGTGCTTTTAAAAATATTTGATTAAAATTGGTTTGGCTGGTTCTTTTAGGTTTGGAAATAGCCAAAATCAATTCTACTTTGGAGTATTTGGGGAGCTTTTATTTTTCCCTCCTCTGGCTTAAAAGGATTTCATTGTGAAAATAAAATCATACCAATGGTGAATAAAGGATGTGCCAACCCCTCCTCACCCTCCTGGAAGCTTGAGTGGTAAAAATGATCAATTGCCCTTGTTTGCAACTTGTCAATCCTCTCCTGTTTCCTTGGAGGCATAGTGGTGTGCAGACTGGAGCTTCAGACAGGGTCTTCATTGTTTTCCAGATAACTTGATAGCACCAGGATTAGGATCTAGTTGTAGGTAGCCAGCAGCTGATACTCTTCCATAAAGACACCTGTAAGTACTTCTAGAGGATTTTGGAGGCAATGTAAAAATCTTTACTCCGTGTCCTAGAAATTGCCAGGAGTACGTACAGATCCACATTACATATTTCTTGAAAGTGAGAATATTGTAGATATGGTAAGAGAGTTTAGGTATGTGGAGGGAAAAGGGTAAGAAGGAAGAATGAGTTCAAGTAATTTCTAACTGCCTCTGCATCCCCCTTCAGCCCCAGGCTCTGAGAAAATGTTCTGAAGGCTTTCACTACACCTACAGATTTCTCACGTATTACAAACCACTCCCTGAGAATTTACATGGGAATAACAAAAGCCACAACAGCCACATGACTCTGACCCAAACTCACTACAGTGGGTTGTTCTGACCAATCATTACTGAGAATGTTTCATGTACACTCAAGTATATAGTCCTCTCAGTTACCACATTATATATATAATTAGAAAATTATATATACTAGTATAATATATATATATTTAATTAGGAAATATATGTACGTGTATATATATCTAGTTCTGGTTCCTGTGTTGATCTCTGACTAAGGCTTTTGATAACTTTGAAGCCATACTGAGTGCCAATGCTGAAACCAGTAGATTAAAATGTTCACCAAATTCGCTCCACTGAGTCAAGCCCTTACAGAACTATGGCAGTTATCAATAGGTAGCTATAAAGCAATGGTCTGGGAACTAACGTGAATCTTTTAAGTTTGCTTTTTAGATTTAAAGCCAATGCACAAACCCCAGATACAAACTCAACACTTGGTTGGGGAAGTCCCTTCCTGCATCCCATTATAAATCTTGCACAATCCCAGAATGCCTTACTTTACTGATGGATATCTGGACTTCAGTGAAACCCCAATGTTCCCAAAAAGGAAAAAGCCAGCCAGCTTACATCCTGATTAGTTAAACCCACAAACTTCCATGTTCCCAAGGAATAAAAACCCCTAAGCCCCACATTTGGGGTGCAGAACCCGAGGCCCTATCTCAGTGTTGTCTCCCTCTGCAGAGCCTCAGTAAACCTGCTTTGGCTTTTATCAGTGTCCACAGTCTAAATTCTTTATATCAGGAGACAAGAACCAAACTCCTCAGGAACAATGTCAGTTCAGCCATTATTGCTGACCAGGCACAGACCACCACTGCCTACACTGAGGGTGTCAGCTCCTGCAAGACTGAGCAATTCACGTCATGTTAAGTGCTCAAGCTTTGGATTTAGATGACCAAGGCTCCTGTTTACTAGGTGGGTGATGTTGGATAAATGTTCTTCTTGGTTAGAGATTGCTAGGTCTCTCCACTATCAATAGAATTCTTCACTAACAATTCAAAGGAATGTGCCAAGCAAATGCATGACACTCACCAAGTTTGTAGGCAGTTGCTGTGGTCAGGTACATGATAGAAATAATGTTTGAGATATTTGGGGAAGGCTAACTTTTAAAGGGAAAGAAATGAGTGCCCTGCCCTTCATTTCTACTTTATTTCCTTAGCAGCGCCTGGAAATGCAAATGTGAGGCTGAAGGTCCAGCAGTCATCTTGGATCATGGGCTGATTTTAGGAATGGCAATCACCTATTAAAAACTGCAGAGCTGGAAGAACCTAGGGAGCCCCACAACTTGTCCTGGCCTGGCCTTTCAGGTGTCTTTTCGATGGGAGAAAAATATACTTCAAACTTGTATAAGTTACAGTCATTTTGGTCTTTCTAGTAATATGCAGCCAAACTGAGTCCTAGTATATGTCCATTTATCCAGGAAAGGAAAACAGCAGGACCTAAACCAAAGTGTTATTATAGGGATATAATGAAATAATATGATTAAATCAATTTTTAGTGTGTTCAATAAAAGTTAGATACTATCACTAAATGAAAGCTTAGTTTGTACTTAAGAGAGAGATATTATAACCTGATGTTGTAAAAGCTTGAATTCCATGAGCCCAATGTCAAAATGGAATTATATATGAAAGACATGGTCTGGCCATAAAAATAATTTTTTAAGTAATCCAAGAAAGCAATTAAAATGTGTTCTAGTTATCTAGTTATCTAGTTATCTAGTTATCTTTTTTTGTAAATGAAAGCAATTTAAATTTTCATTGATTTACTAAAAACTATAAATGGGATCCAAATGTAAAATCCAGAGACACTTTATTTTAAATGGAGAAGATTCTTTGTTTTTGTTAGTTGGAAAAATTTCAAACTTACAAACATTTGCCAAAATAGTACAGAAAGCTTCTGTATCTTCTTTACCCCAGTTCCCAAAATGTTAACATGCTATCATGTTTCTATAGTCACTCGCTTATACATTCATTATCATTGAGGTCTTTCTTGAGCTTTTTGAAAGCAAAATATAAAATGATAACTTCTCACCCAGAAACACTCTAGAGCATGTTTCCCAAACAAGAATGCTCTGCCAAATAACCAGCATGCAACACTCCAATCAGGAAATCTACATTGATACAACACTACCATCAATTCATGGGGCCATTCAAATTTTAGCAACTGATCCAATAATATCTCATTTTTCATTCTGTTTCAAGATCCTATCCAGAAATACCTGAACATTGAGTTATTGTGCATCTTCAGATAACTTAGGCTATACAAAGTCCTCAGGCTTTCCCTGTTTTCCACATCCTTGACAGTTTTAAAGAGTAGAGGTCTTTGATTTTATACCTTGACTCTCAACCTGGGTTTATCTGATATTTCTTCATTACCAAATCCAGATCATGCCTTCTTGACAGGAAGTCATGGACATGATACTAAGTTCTTCTTTGTGCATCAAGACAGGAGACACAACACACCAACATATCCACCGCTGGGGACATGAATTATGATCACCCGATTACATTGGTATCTCAGCTTTTGCTAATTTGGAGTGACAATTCTGCCCTTTATAAATTGATTATTGATATATTATAGGGAAGTATCCTGAGGTTACATCAATATTCTGCAACTCATCAAATTTGCACCTATCAGCTTTAGCATGCTCTACAGTCTCCTGTCTGAATCAACCACTGCTATGATGTTTGCCAGGAGGTGGCTCTCTATTTGCATCATTTCTTTTACTTTTATTCACTGGCATCTTATATTAAGGAAGAGCTTTCCCTTCTCCCAGATTGATTGACTTTTTACATCCTTAAGTCCTTACTTTGGCACCTATGTCCTTGTGATATGTGCCTGTCATTAATCGATCATGCCTTAACTTCCTGAAAAAACAACATGCTCCAGGCTTATTTTTTTACTCTTTTATCGACTCCTAGGTTGTGTTTTTTCTTTTCCATGTTAATTTTACACTTTTCCTGTCCCAGTCCTAGAATTACAATTTCTTGAAGAAGCCCAAGTTTGTTTTAGTGGATGCAGGATTTTAGAAACTAGGATCTAGGTTTTAGTGTCCCCAGTGTCACCAGATACCATTTCTTCTACATCCCCTTGGCAAACAGAGCTAGGAAATAAATGTGTAAATATGTATATGTAAATGTAAAAATATATACATATATTATGTAAATACTCCCTCATATTCATCCCTATTTCTATATCTCTCTATATGTACATATTTGTAACAAATGCACAAATAAATGTATATGTGTGCGTATGCATATGTATATACCATAAGTTCATACTGATACCTTCAATTGCAGGTCAGCACCTCAGGCTTCTTTCTATTATTTTGCCTTTCTCTGTTTGTACATATGTTCTCTAGCAGTGAGAAAATCAGTTCCCATTATCCTCAGTGTATTGAGTCATTTGCTTAACGTGCTTATTTACCAGTCCCCAAACCCCACTGGTCATCTCTCAATCTGCTACCTCTGCTCCTCCCTGCCACAGCTGGCTTCCTGGCCTGTGTCTCAAGAAAGGGAAGGGAAGGGGAAATGGAGAGAGGAGCACAGGAGCCCTTTTCAATCTCATTTTCTTCATTCCATTTGCTCACAATATTTCTCACACTCTACCCCTGCCCTAAAGAAGTGACATCCCTATCTGAAGCAAGCTAGCATTCATTAATAAGGATTTTATTGCACATTTTGCAAAGTTATGGTCATTTAAGATAGTTGTACTTTTTGAAACAACCACCAAAAGCTTGATCCCTCTATGCACCTCTCCCCAATCTCCACAATCATCAAATCTTTTATATTTTAAAATCATATATAAATAGCTATATGCATCAGGGGAAAAGACTTGAATTTACATTAAAATATACAGAAAATAATGGACTGCTAATAAAAAGTGACCTTACCTGCAAAACTACTCATGTTCCATAGAGAGTTAAATGTATGAAGGTAAATGCAGACTTTGGTGTTCACACTTCAGGAAAGCCACAGGATGTGTGTGTGATTGCTTAGCTTTTAATCTCTCTACACTCTCTGCTATTTGAAAGTTTTCAAAAAGTGCTTAAAAAGCATATCATCAAGAAAAGTCTGTATGTTGTGTTTTCTAAATTAGAATAGACATACCCTTTTCTTGTTAATGAAAAAGTCTCCTCTCATTACTCAAATTCTCATCAAAACTTTGTCCCACAACATACTTTAATTCTATAGCAATTTTTAACATCTATTAGTTATTTCTTTTCTTTTTTTATTTTTTACTGAGAATATAATTGACTACATTTCCCAGCCCCCTTTTCAGTCACACAAAACCAAAGGAGTATGGGTGAGAATGATATACGCCAACCAATTCCAAGTCAGGCCCACAAAAATTTCTGTGAAACACTCCATCTTCCTTGTCTTCCCCACATATGCTGGCCAGGTGCACAGCACAGCACCCAGCAGAGGACTCTGAACCCTGAAGGCAGAGCCACTAGATGAAAGAGCCTGGTTCCTACTCAGCACAGGGGCCCTCATTCCCTACACACACACCCTGCCCAGGACTAGGAAGTGTGTGATCAGTGAACCTTGGTGGCTGAGATTTGGTATTGTACGTTGTAAAACAATACTTAGTCTACTCTGATAAAACCTCCAAAACAAAATGCCAATATATAGGTTCCTACTAGGAATAAATCACAAGGTGATACTCATTGATGGAGCAATTTCCTGAGTATCAGTGTATAGGAAGCTTGGCTTGGCTGAGCAAAATGTTTTATTTCACCGTGAAAGTTTCCTTCAAATTCAGCAAGCCATGTTGCAATACTTTTTAAGGCTCTCAAGGTTTACAATCACAGCTCCAAACAAGGCACCCAGATAGGTCCAACTCAATGGCTTCTCTGGATATTGTGATAGGTAACTCAAGGGAAACTGGCCAATGGAAACAGTGGTGCTGCCTCACATGAGCCAGTATACTGATTCATGGAGCCATTGCAGGTCTGATCAAATAGATATATATTTATTGTTACCATAGCACATCTCTGAGTTGCATAAGGGTTAATATTCTCTCCTGTGTGTCTAGTTTACTAGGAAGAATGACTAAATAATAGGGAGGAATAAATTCAATACCACCAAGCCATTTCCTTTCCTCAGGAAGAGTATCTAACCATGAAAGTTAGATTTACTTGCATTTGTACTACTGTCCAAGAAATGAGGGTAACAACCAAGACATTACCTCTCTGGATGCTGCTCTGCCCAGTTGGGATACACCCAGTTGCATTTTAATCCTTGGTCCCTTCACTTCTTGGAGTAGGCCTTGGGGCATTCTCTGTGGAGGGCCCTTGACACTGGAAATTCCTCCTTTTGGTTGATCAAAGCTGGTGCTGCCTGACCCCACCCCAGGAAGTGGTGGCAGACACATCTGTTCAGTTTGGCTTCCTGCCAATAGGGGATTTACTCTCCGGTGAGTGGGGAAACGGGACTTTTATGTCCAGAGGGGATTTATTGTTGGCTGATGGGGTGTGGCGAGTGTGAAGGGTGGGAACCACTTCAGCTCCCTGGCTGGATTGTCTGACTTTTTGTGCAGCAGGGTTTAATCTTTGTATGTGGGTTCCAAGACTTTTGTGAACGGTAAGTGCTGAGTTGGTGAACTTTAAAGATAAACTGAAAAAAACTTTTGAGGGAGTGAAGTACAGATTTGCAAAAGCAAGAAGATGAAAGTGAATGTTTGCTGACTACACACAGAAAGATACTGTTTAGAATCAAACAACTAAAGACAACAATCTGACAGTCCTCCCTAGTTAGCCAGCATAGCTCTGCAGAACAAGGGGAACAAGGGGAAGAGAGGCCTGGCCACTGGGTGTTCAGAAATTCTGGCTTTAACTTAGGCAAAGTCACTAGACTGAGTCCCTCACTACTCAGCCCCTTCATAGCAGCAGCTGCACTAGCACTAAAATTACACTTTGGACCCTGTAAAACAGCCCCAATTTTGTGAAATGAGTATATGGTAATAAAGGAGGAGGATGGCATTATGTGATACTGGTCCAGAAACAGCCTGGAGAACTCAGGTGTGCTGATGACACAATACCAGAGTGTGGGCTGAGCACAGCGCTGCATCAGAGATTCAGTATAGGGGTAGGAAAGAAAAGTCATAGAGTTTAACAGAGTTTGGTTCTAGAAGTTGAGAGAAAACCAGCATTTTGCACTTTAGAAAATCCTTTCCTTTTCTTACCACTGTATTATTTTCTAAGACCACTGGAGCCAGAGATTTCACCTAGGTATGAACCATGGGCCGTTCACAGGTTTTATCTAGTAAATATTTATAGGGTATCTTCTATGCCCACTTCTGGACCGTATGATGAGGTTTATACAAAAGATACAAATATAAGTTGCAGTCCCTGTTCTTGCTATAGCAGGAGCTCCTGTTTAAAGCTCCAGTCTAAGAAGCCTAGGCACGGCTACAGGCCATCTGGGGTAGAAAAATATCCTCTGGTAGGCAGACACATTCATGGTTGTGTATTTGGTGAGTGGTGTGCAGGCCATATTTCAGGCCTCTCTGGTCCTTTTGTCTTTGTCCTGCATTTCTTTGTGTGCTTTGGATTCCATCATCTCTTATGGATGTGGAGCATTCATATCTTATGAAGCTGTGGGATATATCTGTCAGGAATCTTAGTTGCATGAGCAACCAAAAAAAAAATCCCCCAAAACAAAAAACCAACCTTCTGATAAATAAATCATCCTTAAAGAAGAGCAATTAAAAGCAGACAATTTTAATGCAAAAACAACACATTACAGAATAATATGGGAGATCCCCAATGCTTCATGGTGTCTTTCCCTAGACTGTTGGCTATGCTGTGGGTACCAAACTAAAAGAGCTCTTTCAAGTACAACAAAAGCATTTCAGTTGGGAGAATACTGAGAGAACAAGGGAGCCCTTCTTTGAGTCTTCCGATTAGAACATTGGAACAGAGCTAGGTAACAATGGGGGTACGTGGTGGCTTTAGCACTGGGGGTGGCTTCAACGAGTTTGATGCAGCAGCCAAGGAACTTCAGTACAGATCAGCTACAGAAGACAGAGGCTTTGAGAGGGCCTCAGAGTGGCTGAGTGACAACTTGTCTGGCCTAAGATCAGTGGGGGAGAGTGGGAAATGTTAACTCTATGCACCAACATACATGTACTCCTCGGAGCATTCCAGAAATACCTGGAAGAGGAGAAGATGTCTTAAATAGAACAAAAATGCTGAATCTGTGAGTTGAGAAAGTCATAAGAATATAATTTTTGCTGTTATTGTGACATTATTTCTATCCTAATGCAGAGGTAAACTGGGAAACCAGAATAGCACATATGCATATGAAAATATGAACACACACCACTCAGGATAACTTTTCCTTACCACAGGGTGTGAAGTACAAGATGATAAATTGATCACAAAATGCCAGTAATATTATTTGCATGTATTCCACTGGAGTTGGGCTTTACTTTTTAGGGACAATAGAGTATACAAGTTCGTGACTAACTTCCAATAATCAATAATTGGAGGGCCCTGGGTAGTGCTTTTAAATCTCTACTTTAGTCAAGAGAGAGAACGGGAAGGAAAGGAGACGGGCAGAGAGGGCTGGGAAGGGGAGCAGACGTAACTGGTGTGTTCACTGTGAGTGGAAGGTCGGTGAAGGGGAATATATTCTAAATTGAACCAGGCCTCCTCCATTCTCTGCCTTGTTCTGTTTCAGCTAGTAAAGTGGGAGTGGGAAAATCCTTTGTTTCCTCTGAACTTTGATTTCCTCATCTGTGAAACGAATGGGCTGAACTGATTGGCTTTCAGATTTTCTTCTTGAGTTGGATGTTCACATTTATTTTTGAGTCCAGTAATTATTGAAAATGGAAGTTTGCTTATAAAACCTTTGAACTTTGTGGATTATTCTGGAAGGGTAGAACTCCAACCAAACTGCAATGTAAAAGCTTTCTGACTACACCTTTTGGTCAGTGACTGACTAGAGACTTGACAAGTACACATAAAGCAATGCTTCTGCGCTGCTCTGTTTTGTTATGTCTCCCACCTTTTTCTTTCCTCCCCTGCTTCCTACATGTCAGGTTTGTGTTTCCTACTTGGTTGCTGTATAAATGTGTAGGATTTCTCTTAAACCTATCAGATTGGCTGAACATTTAGTCTGTGTTTTTGCACATCCTGCCAAAATAAGCTTGGTCATTTACCTCTGTTTATTGTCTCTTTCCAGACATCAGGTATTGTCTACATTCCAGTGCCCACACAAAAGTAGTATCTCCCCACTTAAGGCCACAGTGTCTCTGGTTGCTGCTAAGTTTGCTGGACTTGGAATCAGACCAACCAGAGGCACCCATCAAACAGGAGCAAGTGGCATTTGATTTCTCCAAAAGTTTTCAAGTTCTCTGCAACACCAATTCAAATGACATTTTAAAAATTTTTATTGGATTTATTGGGGTTATATTGGTTAATAAAATTGTATAGGTTTCAGATGTATGATTCTATAATACACCATCTGTATATTGTATTGTGTGTTCACCACACCAAGTCAAGTCTCCTTCCATCACCACTTATCACCTCTTTACTCTCCTCTACCTTCTGTCACCCCTGTTTCCATCACCACACTGTTGTCTGTGTCAATGAGGGTTTATTTTTACTTAATCCCTTTACCTTTCTCACCCATCCTCCCAACCCTGCTCCCCTCTAACAGCTCTCAGTCTTTCCTCTGTATCTCTGAGTCTGCTTCTATTTTGTCTGTTAGTTTATTTTGTTCATTTGATTCCACATATGAATGAAATCAAATGGCACTTGCTTTACTCTTACGGGCTTATTTCACTTAGCACAATATTCTCCAGGTCCATCCATGCTGGTGCAAAAGATAATATTTTCGTTCTTTTTTTATAGCCAAGTAATATTCCATTGTGTAAATGTACTGAAGCTTTTTTAATTAACTTGTAAACTGATGGGCACTTGAGCTGCTTGCAAATCCTCGGTATTGTAAATAACACTGCAATGTACGTAGGGGTGCATATGTTCTTTTGCATTAGTATTTTGGGTTTCTTCAGACATATTCACAGAATATGGAATAACCCAGAAGTTGGATCACTGGGTATCAGTTCCATTTTTAATTTTTTGAGGTAATTCCATACTGTTTTCTACAGTGGCTGTACCAGTGTGCACTCCCACCAACAGTGCACTAGGGTTCCCTTTTCTCCACATCCTCACCAGACTTGTTTGTTGATTAATTGATGATGGCCACACTGACAGATATGAGGTGATATCTCATTGTGGTTTCAACTGCATTTCTCTGATGATTAGTGACATTGAGCATCTTTTCATATGTCTAATTGTCATCTGTATATTCCATTTGGCTAAGTATCAATTCAGGTTCTTTGCACATTTTTTACTTAGTTTGTAATTTTGGTGTTGAGTTTTTTCAATTATTCATAAATTTTGGGCAGGGGAGAGCAATGGGGTAAAAGGTACAACAACTGTAACTGAACAATAATAAAAAATAAAAAAAATGGATATTACCCCTTATCAAATGTATCATTGGCAAATACATGCATATGTTCTCCCATTCAGTGGGTTGTTTTTTCATTTTGTTGATGGGTTCTTTTGCTGTACAAAAACTTGTTAATTTGATATAGTCCTGTTTATTTATTTTTTCTTCTGTTTCCCTTGCCCAAGGAGATATATCAGAAAAAAATATTGCTACAAGAAATGTCAGAGATTCTACTGCCTATGTTTTCTTCTAAGATTTTTATAGTTTTGAATCTAACATTTAAGTCTTTAATTTATTTCAAGTTTATTCTTGTGCATTGTATGAGAAGGTGGTCTAGTTTCATTTTTTGCATGTACCTGTTAGATGGCATTGTTAATACACAATCTTATGATAAAGAGGAGAGGTGAGAGGAGGGGAGTGGAGGAGAAAGGTAAAGGGGGAAGTGGAGGTTGAACTATAAGGACAAAAAGCCAAAGAAGAACTGATACCTTACCATACTTCTTTCCACTTCATACACTAGAATTTTGCCCTTTTAGGATATATCAATTACCTTTTTGATCAAAGTCCAATGTCAACATTACAGATTAATTTTACATTGATTTTAGTCTCTGATATTTTGGCTATAGTTCATAATACATTGGGTTCTCCCTGACCTAATGAACTTTGCCTCTTTTTCCAGAATTACCTTCTGAAAACAAGGCCTTCATAATTTATTTCCCCAAGTAGAGAATCTTTATTTGTTTCTTCACCCCCAGAATACCTTTGTAATTTTGAATGAAGTTGATTTTTTGTCTGTTTCCAATACTTTTCCACAGAAGCTAACCCCTTGTATATAGTTGAAAATAGCCTTTCACATTGCTAATCATGAAAATATCAAAAATCCTATTCCTATAGCTAGAATTTCACTTGAATCTCTTACAGAAAATCTGAGTAATTCTGATGCCACATACTATTTAATGTAGGTATGTGGAATCCTACTTAATACTATCAAGTAGATACCTGAATATTCTTCAAACACTCTCATGCTCTGTGCATGAACAGATGGGATGACCTCTATTATTCTCATTTGAAGTTGTGTCAAAAAATAAAGATTATGTGGTTTGAGGATTGATTGACTGACATTCATACTGATGACAGAAGGAGGAAAATGTGATTAGGTGAAGGCAAAAGAACTTCTGTCTTACAACATTAAAAATATTAGTGATGGAGAGGTAACACAATATGTGTCCAGCTGCTAATTGTTGTGGAATTTGCTTTCCCAGACATCTTCTGTGTTATGATAATAAAAAATACACATAAAATTAATAGGAATGACTTAGAAATGATTTGGCTCTCAAAAAAACTAGAGGGAGAAAATGAATCGAGTTACTTTTGTACGATATAAAAATATAAGCAATATAGGTCAGAAACAAGTGGATGCTGCTGACAGTTTTCTGTTTCCATGGAAAATTAGTAAAGAGAAAGGAAAAGAAAAGATGAAACTAAACATTGTAACTTTGTTATTCTCTACTATACTCCAGTCCTATGCTTGGCAATTACCTCACTGAATCCTCACACAAACCTCCCTAAGGGAGTTTCCATTATCTCCATTCACAGAGGAGGAAACAAGCTGGGGGACATACAGTAGCTGGTCCAAAATCCCATAACTAGCTAGCAAATGGCACAGTGGAGATTTTAACTGAGCTCAGCCTGATCTCAGAGATTTTGTTCTTTCCACATTTATCTCTAGTGATTGTTTTTGTTTGTAATCCCTCAGCACACTCATTCTTGTTCTAGAAAAATTGTACAGGATTTGGTCACCACTACCTGTGCAATTCCATTTTATATGGTAGTTACCATTTTGAAATCATTTTAGCATTGAGCATTGAACATTGAACAATTCACCAGTTTCAAGATGACCTCGTCATTCCACATGAACACACATTCTTTAAAAGGAAGAATGAAAGTTCTCTTTCATTTTGACCAAGGCATGCTGAATAGCTCAGTTTGTTGCCACTGAGTTCTGACAACCTGAATGTTCCTGCTCTGCTCTCCTGTGACTTGACAACTGACACTTCACTAAGATGCTTTCTGGAGAGCCAAACAGCCATTCTCCTCTGGCTAGCCACTCTTCTAAGATGATTGTTGCCCAGTGTATCTTTGGAAACTCACTCACTAGATATTATACTATGTTTCATAATCAAATTTATGAAAGTTGAGGAGTTAGGAAAATTCCCAAAGCAGTTTATTGAATCAATTGACAATATAAAATAGGTTATGCTTGTCTCATGTTTTGGGAAGATGAAAAGTAGTTACAGCAAACCCACAAGAATACAGTGTTAAACTTCCAAAGGATGAGTAGTCACTGTTGAAAAGATCATACACTGTTGTGAGATTCCATGTGAAAATATAGACAAGGGCTTTCTTGATCACTATGAAAAGTTAAGACAAAGCACTAATCAGACAGATCTATTTTTCAGATGCCTTTCAGGAAAGGTACTTCTTACTATAGCCTCAAAATCAAAACTCAGAGACAGAATAAACAATACAATCCTTACCATCATGCTATTCTATCAAGAATCCCTTTAGAAGGATACAATTTCTAGTTATCACTAGATTTCTGAGTCAAAGGTGGCCAAAGTCATCACAAAAAATAATATAAATGAGGTATGTCCAGAAAGTATCCAGCCATATATTGTGAAAAGTAGAGACATTTAGTGAAGAAGATACAAGATACAAGAAGCATTGTACATAGGGCAATGATGCCTCAGTTTCCTTCATAGTAGGTACCTTGGGACCTTACAGAGTTCTCCCAATTTCCATCAGCTGCCCTGTCATGTTTTCTTGAATCTCACTGACAGTCTAAAACCTCTTCCCTTTCACACATGATTTTAGTTTTGGGAAAAGCCAGAAGTCACAAGGCGCCAAATATAGGCTGTAGGAGGCTGAGTCACCTGAGTGACTTGATGTTTCACCAAAAACTCTGCATGTGACAAGATGCATGAATGTGCAGGTTATGATGAAGCTGCCAATCACCAGTTGCCCATAGCTGTGGCCTTCTGAAACATCCAAATAGTTCTGTGGAGGAATGTTTAGTTTAACTCAAAATTTAATGTAGATTTGTTGCTTTACTCAGTTATTTTGAATGTGACAGCTATACAGTACACATGCTCACTCAACAGCATCTACCACCCCCACTGACTAGTAGAGTTAAGTTATCACTGTTCACACATGTGTATTCCAGTCCACTGTCCTTGGCTGCCAGGTTACAACATGTCACGCAAACAATTCTCATTATATTAAATAATGGCTAGACATTTTTTGGAATATATATATATATATATATATATATATATATATATCATACCATGTATTTCTTTAACATTTTAGAAAACCTTTGGACAAAAATTTAGAAATATACATATAAAATATTGATTCTTATTCTTTATGAGTAATCAGGTTAACCCTATCGGTAGAATGAAGTTGAAATAACTAATAGGTAGATGTGCCAAATGAGTAAATGAGCCCATTATAATATATTATGTCACAAACCTCTCTCTGCCACCCTCATTTTAAAATAAAAATAACATTTGCCAAGTTCTGTGCCACACGGTTGAAAATAGAATGTTATAGAGTTGTCATTATTTTTTTCTCTGGGAAGGATTGAGACTGATAAGATAACTATTGCCTAAATTATTTTAGTGTATGGAATTGGCACAGATAAATTCTCTGCTCTATGTACTAATTACTGTAATTTGATCATTATAATTATTATAATTTCATATTCACTTTATACCAGATAGAATCTTAACACTGCCTGTCACATGATAGTAAATTTGCTTGTAAGATTCTTTTGGAGGGAAACTATTATATCTTATCAACAATGTCTTCAGTAGCTAAATTATGATATGCCTTCAGGATTTTTAAAACACCTCTTGCAAAGCCTGTTTTCTGAATGAAAATGTCATATTTCTAAGAACTGTGCCAAGATATTGTTGTAAATAGTCACTTGCATTTCTAATATTTTTGTGAGGATGATTATTGTACACAACCTAAAATTCCATCAGGGAGGTATTTATTAAATTAATAATGGTATATCTACACAATAAAATATCAGGCATTTACAAAAAGAGTGAGTAAGCTCTCTCTATATGTATTCAAACAGATTTCCAAGGTATACTGTGGAATGAAAACATCAGGGTGCTATAAAATAATGCATATAGAATATTTTTTTGTATAAAATAGGAGATACATAAAATCTATCTGTGTACTTTCTTGACTTTTTATTAAGGAAATCTCTGGTAGGGTAAATAATAAAGTAATGTGAGTTGTTTCCTGAGGGTGAGAAGAGCTGTACATACAACAACTGAAGGAGTAGAAAGTAGGTTTAAAGACAGACTTCCATTTCTTTCCGTGGAATCTCTATTGATGGACCCTGGTGCCATGAAAATATTTTGATATTTTCAGAACCCATTACATCGAGCTTTCTTTTATTTCTTTTGGATTTTGAGCCATGTGTATACAAACCTTTAGCCTTTATCATTTTATCACCTGTATAATTTTTTACAATTAAATATTTTATCCAAGTGTAATTTATTATGATACATATTATGAGAAATGATGGTCATCTAGTTGTCTCGACAGTGTCTTTCGGGCTATCACTTCCCTATTGATTGGAGATGCTACCTTGTTTACATATGATATCCCTTCAATACTTTTGAATTGCCTACTCCATTACATTGGTTTGTCTATGTACGTGCCCCATGTTTTGGTCACTAAGACTATTTGCTTTAAAATTGATAGTTCTAGTCCGGTCTTATAATCTTCTCTTTTGGAGGTTTCCTGGATTTTTAAAAGATACTTTTAAGGTAAATCTTTAATAGAATCAGATCATCTAATAGAAAAATTTTGGTATTTTAATTGGAATTGTGCTAAATTTATCAATTAACTTTCTGTACTCAAACATGAGTATGTCCTATTTATTCAAGTCTTCTCTTTGGCATTTCAGTCATATAATTATATTTTCCTTCATATGGGTCTAGCACATTTTTAAATTAAATTTATTCCTATGTATTTTAAACTTTCTGTTGCTTTCTAAAATTTACTCATTATTCACATACTCAGACTGGTTGTTGGTTGTATATGCAAAAGCTATAAGTTTTTTTTATTATTTAATATCCTTCTTAACTTAGTTTTTTTATTGTTTGTAGTAATTTTCCAGCTGGTTCTCTTGGATTTTTCAGGTGTATAATCATATTACCTACAAACAGAGACAATTCTACATTCTCCTTTCCATTTTCATGTCTCCAATTTCTTTATCTCATCTAATCACAATAGTTAGTTAACTATCCTCTTAAAAATTCTGCAAAGAGGCTCACTGATGAAATAAAGGTTATAGCAACTGAGTTTGGATGAACATCTTAAACTATTTATACAGTGTATTATGTGGAATAATTGTTTTGGTTATATGAATATGACCTGTTAGAGGTTTTCCTTAATGTATTAGTTCTAAGAAATAAAAAGTGATTTTGTTTGTCATTAAAACCATCTCCAGTATATTAAACTTAAGTATAGATGAAATAGAGATTTTAGCAATTGACTGGTTAATCTCTCTTTTCCCCAAGTCAGGTTTGGAAATTATTGAAACAACTATGTGGTTTTATATCCCACTCCCCACTTCCCATATGTTTAAGTTAAAATATCTGATTTGAATATATCCATAGTGAGTTTAAGAATGACCTTCCTCATCCATGGTAGCAAAATTGCCTGGTGTGTTTTGTGATGTTATCTATATTTATACCCATATCTACAACTTTAATAGCCAATTCAGGGCTGAATTTGGTCCCAATATGAAGCAAAGAAAATATGTGACAACTAAATGGAATGGATATCAATGAAACTAATAGTTGCTAAGTGTAGAAATTCTTCATTCAAGAAGAGAAAAGTTATTGAATACTTTTGAAAATCCAAGGCTGGATTTTTTAGTTGCAAGACTAGATTTCCACATTCAAAATTTGTATAAGACTGGATTTCTACAATCAAAATTTACAAATGTACTTAATGACATGAATCTTTAGCATATTTGATAGATGAGGGAGTTCATTATGGAAGGAAAGTCACATTCAAGCAAAGACTGCCAAAAGACTGTTAATCAGAGTACTGTGTAACATTTGTACAGACAAGTTAAACTACATACACACACACCTCAAGAGAATCTCCTTACTAATCAAGTGTCCTCTCAGCTTCCATGGGCCATGAAGACCCATGTTCTGGTTCAAAGAGCCATTAACCTCCAAAAAAACATGTTGATTTACTTTGAATGTTTTAAAGATCATACTTGGACAAAAATACTGGTCAATAAATCTTCCAGGAAACAAGAAAACAAGCTCAGAATAAAGATTCCCAGTTTTGAGTTCTAACAAGCTAGTTCAATCCACTGTCTATTGTAGGTTGAGGAAAGAAAAGTTATTGAGGAAAGCAGATGAAAGTTGGCTTGTTATTCTAATGTTCACATTTAGCCAAGCTACCACTAACTTACAGATCTACAGGAAGCAGGCAGGACAGAACATCCATTCACTCCCACCAGCATATATCATTATAGCTTACTGGGATGAGTGTTCTTGCTCTTTATATCTAAGGCAACTTCTTAATATCAGAGAGTTTACATTTTGACCTAGCCTTCCAATGATAAACAGAGGGAGATTTCTACCAGGTGAAAATCTTATTTATCTATTCTAGTCTGAGGGTAAAAATTCCTGAGTGAGAGCCAAAAGACACATGAACTAGATTATATGTACTCAGAAGAATTTGTAAAGCAAGTGACTGCTGATTTGTAAGGAGGTTCTCCTGGTGTGTTTGTGTGTCTCTGTGTGTGTCTGTGTGTGTTTTCTATTTAACTTGTCTGTATCAATGTTGTACAGTTCCAGGGGTTGGAAATTATCAAATATATAGTCAGTACCCATTGAAAAGACTAAATATTTGCTTGGAGGCATTGGCTGAACGTTACCATAGTTCTCTTTATAATTAGATTTTTTAAAACTTAGCCCCACATGCTGCTACTTTTAGCATGATGCAGCAGGGTCTAGTTAAGTTATGCTATATGCTTTTCAATTAAACCATAACTTTCACATGTGCATTTTGTTGTGCTCACCCAACATTAAATAAATGGATAACACCTGAATAAATTCAGGATCCCAGAGTACACCCATTCTTGGAACTAATTTACCAGCTGGAGGTTTTTCATTTTAGTTTAATCATGAGTTTTACTAAATTGAGGTAAAGCAGTAGTTACTTAAGTCCAACCTCTAAAAACAGGTAATAGAATACATAATAGATTATATGACTGACCCATTTTTCAACCCATTTAAATTTGGAAAGATATGTAATAAATTTGAGTCTAGTTTATACACTTGGACTATTCATATATACAGTAAAGCTCTTTCATAAAGCTTCTTATCAGGGGAAATGTCCTAGAAAGGAAATGGAAAATTATGAGCATGGAGATAGTACATAAGATTTTTAGCCTCTTATCTTACATTTATATCTCCTTATTTGTATTTAAATACACAGCTACTGACAATGACACTGTGCATGTGTATAAAGTGTCAAGGACACATATATCTTCAGCAGTTCTTGGAATGCAAAGAACTCTGTGGCTGCTCACTACAATTGATCTCATTTTTCTAGAAGCTTTTTTTTTTATAAATCTGAGTGACAATGGCAATAACTGTGAAGTTCTCCATTTTTGAAAGCTTGAGCACTTAATTTTAATTAGATATCTATTGTGGGTCCTGTGCAAAAAAGGCATTTAGTGAATAGTGGTTAATGATGACTACTCCCTGCCTAATAAATTAAATAGTATGCATGATGTAGATGCTGATAAATTGGGTGAAGAAACTTAATAAATCTGTGAAAGAACTAGATCTTTAAACTATAGTCTGTAAACAATTTGCTTTTGTGAGATTCTTATTAAAAATGAAAATTCCTAAGACCCTGAGATTTAGATACAATTGATCTGGATATTTTAATTTTTAAGAATTTCTTTGATGATACTCTGGCACTATAAAGTTGGATAACCTTCAAATATTAAATCTTGGATTCTTAAAAGAATAGTTCTAAGTTCAAAGATGATGGTTTTCATTTAGACCACTAGAAAGAAAGTCTATAGAAAAGGTAATCTTCCAGGATATATTCTGAATTTTTTTATCCAAATGGTCAAAATAATACTAACCTAGTTCATGAAATCTTAAGCTACACCTGTAGAATCCTTAAAAACATACAGAAAACTGAAATACTCCCAATGGCAAATACCTGGTTTTTGAGGAGGATCTGGGATTTTTGACCTCAAAAAAACTTCTCAGTAAGTTTTGTGGTAAATGAACAAAGAAGTTTTGGAGTCATTTCACTAACAGAGAGGTCAGGGGAAGAAGACAACGGTATAGACTAAAACTGTATATATCTTTACCTTGTGCAGCAAGAGAATGTATGGAAGGCATAGCTGGAGGATTTTTGGAGTTAAAAAAATGCAACATAAAATTATCATAACACTACTTTTCAAATACAAAAAACAAAGGCAAAGGCCCCAAGAATAATGTATGAGATGGAAGGGAGGCAATTGGCCACAACTAGAATTCAATTTGTGTCTTGAAGGAATTGATATACTGCAATGCAACCAGGAGAGAAAGCAGAGCTTATAAATAATTGAAAGAAATTTGGATGCTTTGATATTTTTTGACCTGAGATAGGCAAGGGTTGAGGACACAAGCGGGCAGCGATAATGCTAATACCAGATCCAAACTGAAAGCTATGCTCAAATGCTAAAGGGATGTCATAAAAAGAAGAGTTCATTTTACATACGGTTTGAAAATAAAACATAAAGATCTAAAGGTAAAAGTAATAGGAAAACTGAAATATGAAGAATTTTTCTTAAAAAAAAATCACTAAAAGCCCTCCTACAGAACATGATGACTGTGGGTTATTGAGTTCACCACCTTGGATGTAAGAGGCTATTCAAACAATTATCTGGGATGTTGTAGGACAGCAGTTCTTAAACGCTGATGTGCATATAGGTCTGTGAGGATCATGTTAAAATGTGCATTCTGGTTTAGGGGGCTCAGATGTGATTTGCATATCTACATGCCTAACAAAGCTCCTAGGTGAACCCATTGCTGCTGGCCCATGCACAATACCTTACTTTGCAAGAGCCTAAGGTATCTTCCAAATCTAAGAATCCAGAATACATTTATTTTCTGGCTCGGTCACTTTCTGTGTGATCGCGAAACTAGTTCTTTATCATGTCTTTGTCTCAGATTTCCTCATTTGCAAGTGGGAAATAGTAAGAGTGTTGCCTTGTAGAAATGTTTGGAGGATTCAGTGAATTAATGCATGTAAATCATGCTGGAGGGAGCCTGCCACATGGTAAATACTCAATAAATGTCAGCTTTTATTATCGCCATCATTATTATAAAACTAAAAAGTTATGAAATACAGAGTGGTGTGGTTTTTCCTGATTTTCATCTTAGCTGATGTCATCAGATTATGTTTATTGTCTCAAGTGAGCAATGACGCCAGAGTTTATCCTGCTCATTGCCAGCCAGAACCCCAACTGCTGCCTAAAATAATTTCTATGTTTTTCTAAATTCCAAAGGAAATTAAATCTACAATGACTCAATTATGCAAATAATAGTAATGTTGAAGGAACATGGGAAAGACCTAGTTTGCAGCCCTGCCTCTATTTACCATGCAAATGAATAGTATTCTCCAAAGATAAGAATTCCACAATCCCTTTTTACAGCTGACTGGAGTCCCCAGGCTATCTTTCATGAATGGATGACACCCAAGAAACAAATTTCCATCATTCTCTGGGCTCTGTGCTATCCTGATCTCTAAGTTGTCTACTATGCTGCCCATGTCCTCTGCCTAATGCCCTGCTTCTAGTTATGAAGAATTTTTGGCACTCATGCTGATATCACAGTAAAGGACTAGGAACCCTATGTAATGAGTGACTATGGCTTTGGAAATGTCTGACTTTTTATTTTTGGTGCCCAAGAAAGGCATCTAACCCTTACTCCTCAAATGCTTTAACAATTAAGAAAAGACTAAAGTTTTCAATGAACATTTAAAGTTCATTTAACACATCATTTCCAAAGGCCAATTTTAATTTAAAAATAGTTTTAAATGAAGGATACCTATTAAATAGAATAAGCATATAGTAATTCATCAAGTATTTATTGAACTCCTACCATGAGGTCAGCTTTGTGCTAAGGATTATGGAAACTAATAAAAGCCTAAGATATAGAAATTTAATATATAACTACAAGGATGGTACACACATGGAAAAGTTGGAGATACTTTAATACTGAGATGAGTAGAATTAACTCTGGGTACCACTACCTGCCAGCACCTCTGCCTGCCTGCCCCTCACTCTCAAACTTCCATTTCTCTTTCCCCACTCTGCTCTTTCCTTTCTTCACAACAGTTCTAACATACTGCAAAAATTATTTGCATGCTACATTTATTGTCTATTATTGTTTTCTCTTACAAAAATGTAAACTCCACAAGGATAGGATTTTTGCCTCTTTTGTTTGTTGATGTATCTCATGACCCTAGAAGAGTGCTAGGAAGCACAGAATTACTCAAAAACCTTGTCTTGAGTGAGGGAATGAATCATTAAAGAGACTAATATCAAATTTTAAAATGGTATTTCATGGTTAATAGACCTTCTGTGCTGCTAGTACACAGAAAGAGATGAGCAGAAAATATTTTATACCTGACTAGTTTACATGAACTGTATTTGTCTTCCATGCTCAACAATACTTGGTGTTTTCTCTTTTTTTCCACTTGACACTTAAAAATTAGGCTGACCTAAAGATGTAAAACAATGAGAATAAGTTATAAGCCATCATGGCACAGCTATTCCAAAAGGAAAGGAAATCTGCAATGACTCCATTATTCAAATAATAATACCACTAAAGGAACATGGGAATGAATTTTTAAAGGTTTAGTTCTGAGTACCACCTCCAATTAGCCATGCAAATTTGACTTCGAGTTCCAATGTCTTCAATGGAAATAGGAAATTGTATCTAAATGGTAACTAATGATATTTAAGTTTGACATGACAGTTTTTAAGCACCAACTCCACTTTTCCCACCCCATTCTGGTAACTGCCCCCCCAATAGTTTAAGTTTAATGAATTAGAAATGAACAAAAAGAAGGAGAATAATGCCTGATCAAAAAAACATTTGCAGTTATTTTCATTATAATCAGGATAATCAATGTAAATCAGGTAAAAAAAAATACTTCCCTTAATCAAGAATCGGATTTTTGGCAGTTCTAACCTGGGTCCACTTGCACTCTGCAAACAAGCTAGGAAACAAATGAAATACTTGACAGTAAACTTAAGAGGCTCTGGAATAGCAAAAATAGTGCCATTACATTTATCCTCCAGATCTATTTGGTAACCTTGAATGTATTTACTTTTCATATAATTCTTTTGGGCTTGAGTCTGTTTTTACCATTGCAAAACAAATTTTAAAATGTTACTGCTGGAGCACATGTCTCGTCAGAATAAATAAGTTAAAGCTGTTCGTTAACAGCTAAAGACTTTTTTTCATTTAGGGATGAGCTATTGTAAACACATTTTTATTAGCAACCTTATATTAAAGTAAATTTATAAATGATTGTCTGACAATGACCCTGACTTCTCAAGTGGATTAAATTACATTGATCACTTTGTGTAGAAAAGGCAGGACATAATTCTTGCTAGAGGGGGTTTCATTAAAAATAGTTGACATGTAAACACTTTCATTTGAGGTATCTGGAAAGATGCCCTCATATATATATACAAAACTTTTATTCCCCAAAGATGTTAAACAGTGAGATACCCTTGTATTCTCTCACCTTGGATCTCTCTGGTAATTATTAATAAACATACTCTTGGCACTTCTCTTTCATCAACATATTTTTCCTTCATATGCAGCATGTGTTAGGTAGTGTGGGAGCATAGGTCTAGATCTTGATAATTTAGGAATAAATGGACAAGTCAGATTAAAAATAAATGGTTTAGAGCATGGGCTTTGGAGAAGCCCGACCTGAATTATGAACGCACACTTATCAGTATGCAACTTCAGGCAAATCATTTAAGATCTGTTACACAGATTCCTGATCTGTTAAATGGTGACCATAATAACTATTTCAGGAGATTTTGTGAGGGTTAAATGAAACAAATATGTTAATTACCTAAATTTAGAGCCCAAAAAATAGATAGATGTTAGACAAATATTTGCTGTGAATTGAATAGCTGGGTTATCTTGTGCAAGTTATCCACGAACTTCTGATGTTTCATCTGTGAAATGGGAAAAATAATGTTTAAATTCCTAGAGTTGTTAAAAATAAGTGATACTACACACATAATGCACTTATGTACATGGGACATAATGTATCCCTGGAATGTAGTAAAAACCTAATAAATTGTATTTATTAGAAATACTGTTTTAATAATTAGAACATAAATGCCAAGGTACCTGATACAACATGAGTTCAGAAAAAGGACAGACCAGTGTGGGTGGGAGTTGACAGGGAATCAGTCCCTCCATCTACTCTCATAGCCTGGTGCTTTGTATCAAATTGAAATACGTACAAGGTGCTGGCAATCAGTTCCCTGCAAAAATGTAAAAGGAGACACACACACACTGGAGAGAGCTCCACCAGTGGTCTCTGTGTTGCCTTGGTAAAAGACAGCAAAGCATGAAAGATCACCTTGTTTTTGTGAACTCTACAATTAGAAAGGCATTCTTTTGTTTCTTCAGCATTTATCTGCTTCATTTTCATAGTTCATTCTGGCTCCCTTCGTTTTGTTTTTGTTTTTATTCTCAGCTGAATATATAGCTATATCTTTAATTAGGAGCCAGGTATCTTATATGTATTTTTCCCCAAATACAAAATAGCTTTATATTTTTACCAATGATGTAAGTGGTACATGCTCATGGTAATTAAATCAATCAATAGAGAAAATTTGAGGAACATTTAAAGAACTTGGGAAATTTCTTCCAGAAATCAGAACTTCTTAAAGAGAAGTAGCAGAGGTCCTTGCTTCTTGCAAAAATTAATGACTAACTTCGATCCCCTAGAGCAACCAATATAATCTGTCTAAAATACAAGTCTGGTCACACCATTCTCCTGTTTAAACTCGTTTTGTCTTTTTTTAAAAAAATATATCCCGAGGGGAATCCAAGATGGCTGCTGAGTAGCTGGAAGCTTCACCCACTTGCTAAATAAACCACAAAGCAATCAACCCTAAAAAAGCAGTGGAAAGTGGGTGGGAGCACGTGTGCGTGAGCACATCTCATACATGGACAAGAGTGCAGGGAGTGCTCATGAGTGGGCAAGAACCTGCCTGCCTGCAGGGCACTCAGGAGTGGGCGGCCTGGGCTCTCTTAGCAGAGCAACTGCTGCCACCACTGCCCAAACCTGCAGTTCTGGCTGCACTAATTCAGGAGGGCTGCCTGTCTGATCAGGAGCCATGAGTTCTGGGAGCAGAGAGAGAGGGCCAGGGAGGTGCTGGCTGCAGAAAAAGCATGGCAGGACCAGATGTGCCTGATGCTGAGAATCTGGGGAGGAAGTGAGGACAGCATCCCACTACAGTCCTGTGTTACAGTATTGCTGCACGACTCTTCTCAGCACCATCCTGAAGAGATCCAGAGAGAGACTTTATCTAAGACTGTTGGAGGCCATGGCAGGCAGTGGCCAACCCTGCCTGAAAGAGACTCTGTGATTTTGGGGGAAGGTGGGCATGTGGAAAACAGTCCCGGCAGGGCTCAGTGCAGTAAGAGGCGGGACTACACAGAAACCCTTTTAAAAGAGGAGCTGAGGGGAGACTCGAGACTATACAGGGACCCAGTGCTCGAGTGCGCACGCACACATGTGTGTGTAGCAGCTCTGCTAACCGAGAACTCAGAGAGACAGAATCACAATGAAGGGACTGTGAGACCCAGCCCAGCATGACTGGCAAGCAGAAGACTGTACAGAATGGAGTTTGGCTGAGCCTTCAGGGAGAGAGTAAAGGGTAGGGACTGAACAGCAAGGAGCTGGATGCCTGATATTTGCTTCAGACAGGCAAGTTCCCTCACAGACAGGTGAGCCCACCGGCCCCATCAGGGATTACAGGCTCTGCATATCAGTGAGCTCTGGCTCAGGACCCCCCAGCTGGGTGCATTTCTGCAGAGGAAGAAAAAGCTTTGAAAGTACCCTTTATTAGACACCACAAGCTACACTGTTCTTCAGGCCCTGATCTACTAAGGCCAGCTAAGTAGACAAATTAGAGACAGGGACAATAAAGGGTGTCCAGGGCCCTGCCCAGCATCGGTCCCTAGACAGAGTTCCTGTTTGCACAAAGCAGGAAAGCTGCCCACACAGACTGGCCCCTCACAGGAAACGGACAGCTAATTCACCAGAAACCATACATTATTAGAAAGAATCTGGGACAGATTAAGACATGTGGTAAAGGGATGGGGAAACATTCCCACCATCTTCCCTGAATACTGAATAGTGCCGCTCTGGGGTGACCCAGTGTTCCCACTTTCTCTGTTGCACCAGAGGCCCCAACTGGAGGCAGGTGGAGAAGGTACTGGCAATCCTTTTGGGTCATTAAATGAACCACACCTGGGGCCATGGTTGATGAAAGCCTGGCAGGGCAGAACAGTGGGTTCCAGCCAAAGCTGAAGGAGACAGCCACAGACTGTGGATCACTTGTTGTCTCAAACAGGCTGCCTAGGGCCAGATGAGGACACCATCTGACATTACCAGGGGAGGATCTTGAAAGAGAGGACAATGGTAAATACCGGATTCTACTGAGACAAATTCTGCCATGGTCTTCTTCATGATTTGTGTTATTTTCTCCCCTGCATAGCTTTTCAACATTCTTTTCCTTCAAGTTTATGCCTATTATTTCACTAGGTTTCATAATTTTGTTTATTTCAAATCTCACATTTTGCTCCTCCCTTCTCTTACTCCATTTTACATTCTTCCTTTCTCTTCTTATTTTTGTTATAAACTTTATTTTTTCTCTATGACTTATTTCTATTCCATACTCTTACTATTTCTCTCTCTCCACCCTCTCAAAACCACTTCTCTTGTCATTAGTCATCCCACGTTTTTTTTCCTGTTCTTAAAATGCTCTTATTCTCTCTTCACCTTTGTCAGTCTTTGTTTGTTTGTTGTTGACATGGTAGTTGTTGCATTTCTTTAATTTTATTTCTAAATCTTCACCATTTTTGTATTTCAAATTTCAAATTTTACCATTTCCCTCTCCTACCCCATTTTGCCTACCTCCTGCCCTTTCTTTTTGCATTTTAAATTTCAATTTTTCCCTGTCTTAGATTGATTTTCATTCCTCACTCTTAGTATTCTTTCCCCTTCTATTCTCTCCAAATCAATTTTCTTTCCTTTAGACATCTCTTAAGCTTTTCTTTCTGTCTTTTTTCCTTTTTATTCCCATTCTACCTATATTAATCTCTGCTCATTTGTTGTTGATATTGCTGTGGTGGATCTTTTTCTCCAATTTGGTTTCTTTTTTCACTATATATTTTTTAAATTTTTGTTTAATCCTAATACAATGCTTCTCTTCTCTCACTCCATTTTGCCTTTTCCCCTCACTTTTAAAATTATGGTGTAAATTTTCTTTCTTCACCTTGTTTCTATTCCTTACTCATTATTTCTCCTACATCTGCCCTCTTAAAATAATTTTTATTTCAAATAGTCACGTCATATTCATTTTTCTTTTCTTATAATAGTCTTTATGTATACTTTTACTAGTATTTTCTCATTTGCTGTTGATAGTGTGTTTGTGGGTAGAAATTATTTTGAGGGCTGTGGGTTTGTTTCTTGGGTTGTTTGGTATTGTTCTGGCAGTACCTGTACAACAGCACACAAGACATAGTGGGTGGAGTGACCCTTAGTCAGCCAGCTGGAGGGAAATACCTACCAAAGAATGACCCAACAACAACCAAAATCCAATTATTACCAGAGAGCTCACATAAATGACATAAAAGGCATCCCCAAAGCATCAAGCTTAGGAGATCAAGGAGACTGCACCACAGGTCATACCAGAAAGACAGGGAGTCAAAGCAGATCAATCTAATATGCAGAAACAAATAAGAAGAGTTACCTAATATGGGGAGACAAAGAGACAACCCCCAATCAAAAGGAAAGGAGGAAACCCCAGAACAAGTGCTAAATGAAATTAAAGCAAGCAAACCACCAGACACTGAGTTCAAAATAATGATTATAATGATACTCAGGGAGCTCAGTGAGAACTATAAGGAACTCTATGGAAGCTACAAGAAATTTACTGCAAAATACACCAGCATAAAAAAAAGGATATAGAAACTATCAATAAGAGGCAGGAGGAAATGAAGAATAGAATATCTGAAATGAAAAATGCCTTGGGAGGAATTAAAATCAGGGTAGATGAAGCAGAGGAACAAACCAGCAAGCTGGAGGACAGGGTAGAAAAAAATTCCCAGACAGAACAACAAAAGATAAAAAGACTCAAAAACAACGAAGAAGGTTTAAGGGAGCTGTGGAACAACATGAAATGTAATAGCATTCATAGCACAGGGATACCAGAAGGAGACTAAGAGAAACAAGGGATAGAAAACCTATTTGAAAAAGTAATGATATTAAACTTTCCTAACTTAATGAGGGAAAAAGTCACACAAGTGCAGGAATCAGAGAGGCTCCCAATCAAGATGAACCCAAAGAGGCCCACTCCAAGACACATCATAATTAAAATGGACAATTTTGGAGACAAAGAGAGAATCTTAAAGGCAGTAAGGAAGAAACAGCAATTGACACAGAAGGGAGGCTGATAAGGCTATCAGCTGATTTCTCAATAGAAATACTGCAAGCCAGAAGGGAATAGCAAAAAGTATTCCAAGTAATGAAAGGCAAAGGAATGGAGCCAGACTGTAGTACCAAGCAAGGCTCTCATTTGCAATGGAAGGTAAGACCTGGCTGATGTGGCTCATTGGACTGAGTACCAGCTTGTGGACAAAAGGGTTGCTGGTTCGATTCTCAGGCAGGGCACATGCCTGGGTTGTGAGCCAAGTCCCTTGTTGGGGGTGTGCAAGAGGCAACCACACATTGATGTTTCTATCCCTCTTTTTCTCCCTCCATTTCCCTTTCTCTAAAAATAAATAAATCTTTAAAAATAAATAAATAAAATGGAAGGCAAAATAAGCAGTTTCCCAGACCAAAGAAAGGGTAAAATAATATATCTCACCCTGGCTGGTGTAGCTCAGTGGATTGAGTGTGGGCTGTGAACCAAAGTGTTGCAGGTTTGATTCCCAGCCAGGGTACATGCCTGGGTTGCAGGTCATGACCCCCAGCAACTGCACATCAATGTTTCTCTCTCTATCTCCCTCCCTTCCCTCTCTAAAAATAAATAAATAAAATCTTTAAAAAATAATAATAATATATCTCCACCAAACAAGAATTGCAAGAGATACTACAGGGACTGCTTTAAGAGGATGAGAAGGGGAGAGGGGGACACAGATGCAAAGGGAAAAATTGCAATGAATAAGTGTCTATGAATAACCTTAAATGTAAATGGATTAAATGCTCCAGTCAAAAGACACAGGGGAGCTGAATGGATATGAAAACATGATCCACATATATGCTCTCCACAAGAGACCTATCAAGAAAAGATAACCTTGTTTACATATATGCACCCAACAAAGGAACACCTACACATAGAAGGAAAATCTTGGAGGGCTTCAAGAAAGATTTAAACAGCAACACACTTATATTAGGGATTTTAACACCCCATTGTCAGCAATGGATAGATCTTCCAAGCAAAGAATCAACTAGGATAATGTGGCATTGAACACACTCTAGATCAAATGGACTTAATTGTTATATACAGAATCCTTCATGCCAAAGAAGCAAAATATAATTTTTTTTCAAATGCAAATGGAACATTTTCAAAGATAGACCACATGGTAGACACAAAACAAGACTCAACAAATTCAAGAAAATTGAAATCATATCAAGCATGTTCTCAGACCACATGGGCCTGAAACTAGAAACCAACCTCAAGGAAAAAACTCAAAAACATTTTAATTCTTGGAGAATGAATAACATGCTATTAAATAATTAATGAGTTAACAATGAGATCAAGGAAAAAATCAGAAAGTCTCTGGGAACAAATGAAAATGAACACACAACTCAAAAACTATGGGACACAGCAGAGACAGTCCTGGCAGGGAAGTTCATACCAATATGGCTCTACTTAAAAAAGATAGAAATATCTCAAATAAACAACCTAACCCCAGTCTACAAGAACTAGAGGAACAAAAACAAAGACCACATTGGGTAGAAGGAAGGAAATGATCAAGATCAGAGCAGAATTAAATGATATGGAGACTAAAAGAAAAATTCAAAGGATCAATAAATCCAGGAGCTGGTTCTTTGAAAAGATGAACAAAATTGACAAGCCTTTATCCAGACTCATCAAGAAAAAAAGAGAGAGGACCAAAATAAATAAAATCAGAGACAAAAGAGGAGAAATTAAAATCAATACCACAGAAATACAAAGGATTATAAGAAATTATTATGAACAACTATATGCCAAGAAATTGGACAACCTGGGAGAAATGGACAAATTTCTAAAAAAACATATAATCTCCCAAAATAGAATCAAGAAGAAGCACACAGCCTGAATAGATCAATAACAACTAGTGAAATTGAAGCTGTAATAAAAAAACTCCTGGTGCACAAAAGCCCTGGATCAGATGACTTCACAAGTAAATTTTAGGGAAGAGCTAAATCCTGTACTTCCAAACTTTCCAAACAATTCAAGAAGAATGAAGATTCCCAAACTCTTTTTATGAGGCCACTATCATCCTAATTCCAAAACCAAGTAAAGACACGACAAAGAAAGAATACTACAGGTCATATCACTGATGAATATAGATGAGGAAATCCCCAAAACAAATTATTGGCAAACTGCATTCAGCAATACATTTAAAAGATCACACCAGAACTGAATTAGAATTGCCCTAAATAAAAAATAATATTTGAAACCACTAAATTTTTTTAAAAAATTAAAAAGAAATAAAAGATCATACATCATGATCAAGTAGGATTCATCCCAGGGATGCAAGGATGTTATAATATTCACAAATCAATAAATGTAATAAACTACATAAACAAAGTAAAAGACAAATATCACATGATCATATCAATAGAAGCTGAAAAGCATTTGATAAAGTACAGCACCCATTTATGATATAAAGTCTTGGCAAAGTGGGGATAGAGGGAGCATACCTCAACATAATAAAGGCCATATACAAGAAACTTTGAACTTAACATTATATTCAACAGGCAAAAACTAAAAGCTTTCACCCTAAGATCAGGAATGAGACACAGTTTTCTCCTTTCTCTACTTTTATTCACCATAGTATTAGAAGTTCTAGCCACAGCAATCAGACAAGAAAAAGAAATATAGGCTATCCAAATTGGAAAGGAGGAAGTAAAACTGTCATTATTTGCAGATGACATGACAGTATCCACAGAAAACCCTGTAGGCTCCAGCAAAACACTACTTCACCTAGTAAGTGAATTTGGCAAAGCAGCAGTACACAAAATCAATATTCAGAAATCAAAGACATTTTTGAACAATGAAATATCGGAAATAGAAACTAGGGGGGAAATCTCATTTACTATAGCAATAAGAAAAATAATGTACCTAGGAATAAACTTAATGAAGGGTGTAAAAAACTTGTGCTCAGAAAACTACAGAACATTGAAGAAAGAAATTAAGGAAGATACAAATAAATGGAAGCTTAGACTATATTCATGGATTGGAGGAATTAACATTATTAAAATGTCCCTAGTACCCAAAGCAATCTATAGATTCAATGCAACCCCTATTAAAATACCAATGATATATTCACAGACTTAGAACAAAGATTTGAAAATTTTATATGGAACCATAAACAACCCCAAATAGCCTCAGCAACCTTGAGAGAAAAAAAAAGAACAAAGTAGGAGGGATCACAATACCTGATATCAAACTATACTATAAGGCCTCTGTAATCAAAACAACTTGGTTCTGACATAAGAACAGACACATAGATTAATGAAACAGAATAGAGAGGCCATAAATAAACCCATGTCTCTATGGTCCATTAATATTCACCTATAAAATGGAGTAAAAATAGCCTCTTCAACAAATAGTGTTGGAAGAACTGGAATAGTACAAGCAAAAAAATGAAACTAGACCACCTAATTACACCATACACCAGAATAACTCAAAATGTGTAAAAGACTTAAACATAAGCTATGACACCATAAAAGTCCTAGAGAAAAACATAGGCAGTAAAATTTCAGATATCCCACACAGCACTATTTTTGCCAATATATCCTCTACGGCAATGGAAATATAGGAAAGAATAAACAAATGGAACTATATCAAATTAAAAAGCTTCTGCATAGCTAAAGAAAGCATCATCAAAATGAAAAGGGAACAAACTTATAGGGAAATATATTTGCCAATGAATCTTCAGAATTGTGTTTGATCTCCAAAATATATGAAGAACTTATACAACTCCACTCCAGAAAGACAAACAATCCAATTAAAAAACTGGCAAAGGGACTGAACAGATACTTCTCCAAGGAGGACGTAAGAGGGCCCATTAGCATATGAAAGGATGCACAACATCAATAGCCATCAGAGAGATGCAAATTAAAACCACAATGAGATACCACCTCACACCAGTCAGAATAGCCATCATTAACAAATCAACAAACAAATGCTGGTAAGGTTATGAAGAAAAGGGAACCCTAGTACATTGTTGGTGGGAATGCAGACTGGTACAGCCACTGTGGAAAACAGTATGGAATTTCCTTAAAAAACTAAAAATGGAACTGCCTTTTGACCCAGCAATTCCACTGCTGGGATTATACCCTAAGCATTCTGAAACACCAGTTCAAAAGAGCCAATGCACTCCAATGTTCATAGCAGTGTTTTTTATAGGAGCCAAGTGCTGGAAGCAACCTAAGTGCCCATCAGTAAATGAGTGGATCAAAAACTGTGGTACATTTACACAATGGAATACTAAGCAGCAGAAAGTGAGAAGGAGCTCCTACCCTTCAGGACAGCATGGATGGAACTGGAGAGCATTATGCTAAGTGAAATAAGCCAGGTAGTGAAAGACAAATACCATATGATCTCACCTATAAGAGGAATTTAATGAACAAAATAGAACCATGGGCATAGAAATATGGAATAGATTGATAATGATCAGAGGGGAGGGGCAAAAGGGATAATGATGGGAAAAAGGGGAAGGGACTAGCCAAAGTACATATATGAATGACTCACAAACCTGGACAATAGTGTGGGACTTAACTATGGGATCAGGGGTAGAATGGGAAGGGGAGGGCAAAGGGGTAAAAATTGGGCTGTAATAGAATAACAATTACAAATTATTTAAGAAATGTATTCCATTGCTTTTACAGGAATATTCTTAATCTGAGCACAGGGTATGGGGCTCTTTATGAGCTGATTCTCCCCCAACTGGTTATTTCCCACCATTCTCACTCAACCATGAGCTTAGCTCTACATTCTGGCCACAGAGAGTTACTTTAAATTCCCCAGATGTACATATTAACTTTTAAGCCTTTTTTTGCTGCTTAATTTTGCATAATGGAGAAGTAAACTAACAAGAGCTCTTCTTACTGCAAACAAATAGAAATGCTGCATAAAATACAACCATAAACATTTTTAATGCATTCTCGGTTTTCAAAATCAAGACAAAATTCCCATGTCCCAGAACCTAAGAATTTGAATTTGATTTGTGAACTTGCTGAAGCCTTGGTAGCTCAAAGGGATAGTGAACATGGATATAGGCCCTAACAACAGTCATGTAATGAGGGGTAATTATCCATGAAGGAGCAGGAGATGTGCCCTTGAAGAATGAAGGAAGTGGAATAAAAATAGAAAATAAATAAAAATTAAGGAAAATACTTGATTAATCTAAAGAAACATAAGAAAGAATAAAAAAAATAAATAAACACAGAGGCCAAGTGGAAACAAGTAACAAGAAGGTGAATTTAAACCTAAGTAGATCAGTAATTCCATTAATTATAAAGGAGCTAAAGAGACCAATTAAATAGCAAGATGATAAGATTATTTTTTAAATAATATTTTTTAAATCCTTTTTAAAATATGTGCTCTTTTAAATACAAGGTCACCGAAGTACCATATGATTTCACTCATATGTGGAATCTAATGAACAAAATGCACTAACAAGCAAATAGAGAGAGACTCATAGAGACCAGACTGATAGCTGGGGGAATCTGGGTGCTGGGGGGGGGGGGGGGTGGAGAGATTGAGCAAAAAAAGGAGAGAGGGAAAGAACTCATGGACACAAACAGTGGGACAATGTGGTGACTGCTGGGGAGGAGAGGGTAGGGAGAGGTGGAGGAGGGTGAAGGGGTGGTAAATGGTGACGGGAAATAAATAAATAAAATGTCCTTATGGTTTTTAAAAATAATTATTTTATTGTTGTTCAATTACAGTTGCCTGCATTTTCCCCCAACCACTCCCCCCACCCTGATCCTTATGTTTTTCTTTTTAAAAAGGAACCCATGATCGATGATGTCAAATGATAAAAATAAATACATACATACCTATATACCTACATACAAACAAGGTCCCAGAAAGATGGTTAGAAAAGATATACTGTACTGTTTGTTATTAAACAAAAGTAGATGTGATTATATTAAATTCAGATGAAGTTCCTTTTTATTATTTTATTAACCTATAAAACACATACAGTAAAAAGTAGTGTTTTTTTAACTGTACTATCTGTAGGTTTCAACAAATATATACAGATCTCTAACCACCACCACAATCAAAATAGCTAACAGTTCCATCACTCTGTCCCCTCCCAAACATGCCACTGAACTCCACCGTGGCAGTCAGCTCTTTTCCAGTTGCCCATGGAAATCATTGATTTGTTCTATGCCCATATAATTTTGCCTTTTCCACAATGTAATATAAATGGAATAATAAAGGATGTAGATTTTGAGTCTGACCTGTTTCAGTTACCATAAAGCATTTAAGATCCATCCACACTCTTGTGAGTATGACTTGTTCATGCCTTTCCATTCTGGTAGTATTCCATTTCATAGATGTGCCCGAGTTTGTGTAAGCAGCCCCTATATCAAACTTTGAGTCATTTCCAGCTTTGTATAATTACAAATAAAGCCATTATAAACATGCATATTTAAGTTTGTGTGTGAACAGAAGGTTTCATTTCACCAGAATAAATAGCTAGGAGTGGGACTGCAGTGTCGCATGATAAGCATATTTTTAACTTTATAAAAAACTGCCAAATTGTTCTGTAAGTGCCTGGATCATGTTGCATTCCCACCAGGAATTCATGAAAGTTCCAGTTGCTCTGCATCCATGTCAGCAGTTGCTATGGTAAGTACTTCTCAAAATTTTGTCCATTCAAGTAGATGTGTAGTGGCATCTCATTGTAGTTCTGATCTACATTTTTCTAATGACTAAATTCCTTAATCTTTTCATGTGCTTATTTTCCATCCATATATCTTTCTTGGCCAAATGTTTTGCTGATTGACTGTAGGTTTTTTTTTTTCCTGTTATTGAGTGTTAAGAGTTCTTTTTATATCCTAGATACAAGTCCTTTATCAGATATGTGATTTGCAAATATTTATCCCAATCTGAATCTCTGTTTTTCCATTCTTTTAACATATTGAATTTATTATTATTTTTTTCTGTTCTAGACCATGCTTTATTTAGTTGTTAAGGAATCATTGTCAGCACCATATAGCAAGGCTTTTTTTTGTTTGTTTTTTCCTAGATGTTATATAGTTCCAATTACACAAAGTTCTATGATTTATTTTTAGTTAATTTTTGTATAGTATGAGATATGGCCATATATGTGTGTACACACATACATATAAACTTGTATATGAATATTCAATTGTTTCAGTAACTTATTTTTTTTGGAAAAGACTTTTCTTTCTTATGAAATTATTTTTGTCCATTTGGTGAAATGAGCTTTGTGGATCTACTTTTGAAGATCATTGATCTCTGTAACTATCTTTCTTTAATACAACACTGCCAATTTCTGTAATTTTATAGTAAGTCTTGAAATCATGTAAAATGATATTAAATATGACATAAAAAGGGGAGACCTGTACCTAATTAATGACTTGAAAGAATTTATACTGCAAAAACTCACTTCTTTCCCTATTGGCTTTATGGATATTAAAATCCCAATAATATTTTCATTCTCTTGATCTTCTTTTGAATCATGATAAATTGCTTCTGAAATGTCTACATAAAATTAAAAGAGCAAAACTTAGTCTGGATAACTGATAAAGAATAAAATGTTAAGAGACTTGCCCTAACATTTATCAAAATTATTACAGAAGTACAGTAATTAATACACTGTATCACTCACACAGAGATAGACAAGTAGACAAATGAAACAGAGTAGACAGAAATCCCCAGAAGTAGATCTAATCATAAACAGACACTTAACATGACAAATAATACTACAGATACCTGGGAAAAAGCTGGAGTTTTCATTACATAGTTAGGACAATTGGCTATCACATGGAAAAATAAAGCTGGACTCTTTATATTACATATAAAAATCAACTGGAGGTTAATTAAAGATTTTACTGCAAATTCAAAATAATAAATTGCTATTATATAGAATATCTTTACAACCTTGGGGTACAAAAAATTGTACAATCTAAAAATTGCATAAACCAAAGGACAAATAGTTTTGATGACACCAGGATTAAGAACTGTTCACCCAATGACAATATAGGGAGACTGAAAATGCAAGCCACAAACTTGGATAAGGTATATGTATCATGTATTACTGATAAAACAATGTCTAGGATATTTAAATAATTCCAGCCCTCAGGAGAATAGTGGGCAAACCACTGTACATGCATTTCATAGAGAACATGAGTGTCTAATAAACATGTGAAAAGATATTCAACCTCAGAAAAGGATAAATTAAAACCACAATGTGTTATCTTTACATGCTCACTAGTAGGGAAATACTTAAAAACACTGGTGTGGCTAACAATTGGTAAAGATTTGGTTCTATGGGAATTCTCATGTATTACTGCCTGTGTACTGGTACAATCATTTTGGAAAACAGTGCAGCATTTTCTAGTAAAGCTAAAGATCCATATACCTGAGACCCAACACTTCACTCCTAGGTATATGCATATTCTTGCAAATGTGCACCAGAATCCATAATTCATAAAAGTATTATCTGCAACAGAAGAAAACTGGTAGTAACTTGAATGACCATCAAGGGTACATTGTATAAATGGATTATAATATCTTCACACAATAAAATACCACACAAAGTGAAATGAATGATAGTGAATGAATGATAGTCCTAAATAGCAACATGCCTGAATCTCAAAATCATAATGCTGAGAAAATAATTTTACTGAAGAATAGTGTGATTCCATTTATATAATAGTTTTGGAATGAATGGAACTAAAAAATATATTGTGTAGGATATGTATATATGATACATACATAAAAAATGAAATCAATGATTATCACAAATAAGTTACAACAGTACTTATTTTATTGGGTTGTGAAGATAACATGATTGGAGAAGAGGATTTGGGGCTTTAAAAATAATGTCCTTCAGGCATGGATGGAACTGAAGAGCATCATGCTAAGCAAAATAACCTAGGTGGTGAGGGACAAATACCATATGATCTCAACTTTAACAGGAACCTAATCAACAAAACAAACAAACAAGAAAAATATAACCAAAGTCACTGAAATTGAGAGCAGGGTGAAAGTGACCAGAGGGGAAAAGGGAGGGAATTTTAGGGGAAAAGGGTGAAGGGTTTGCAGGAACAATTATAGAGGACACATGGACAATAATGGGGGTAGGGGTTGGAGGCGGAAGGGAGGTGGAGAGGGCTGGGGGTTTGGGCTGGGGTGGGGGAAAAAGGCAGAAAACTGTACTTGAACAATAAAAAAACTGAAAAAAATAATGTCCCTGTTCTATTACTTAAATGAAGTAGTATTTACATGGGTGTTTATTATTATTCCTTAAAAAATTATGTTTATGTACATCTGTATATCTTTAGCTATGTGTATTTTATAAGATGATTAGAAAGAAAAAGAGTACAACCAAAATTTGACATGCATTCATGATGTAGCAAAAAATATCTACTGAATGTAATATACTTAACGGCAAAAAAAAATGTGGCATTTTCTTTTAAGTAAATCAGACAATTATGCCCATCATAACTATTTCTATTCAGCATTGTTTCAAAAAGTACTAGCCATTCAGTTAAAGAGAAATCAAAACAAATAAATATTCATAGTATTAAAAAGAAATAATAAAAACAAACCATTACCTGAAGATATAACATCAATATAAAAGATAAATGATACTTAATATACTATCAATAATTTAAAATACATAAATCATTTCAAATATAGTTAAATATTCCATTCAAAAGAGCAATGAATATAATAAAATATACACAAGTCCTTCTGTTTGGAAAACTTAAAATTTTGCAAGGACCTAAAATAATACTAATATAAATAGATACACTATTTTCACAAATGGAAGACATGCATGTTGAAAATAAATTCAGTTTCCTTACTCTGATGGTGTTTTCATACGATGGCAATGTCAATATTAAAATTTATATAAAATATTAAAGGACTTGAAAGAAGATTGAGAAGGAAACATTTTCTCCAATAGATTTAGAGATTTAGTATAAATTACCCTTTATCTAGTGATATGTCTTCTATTCTGTGTTTGCTTCCCAGCCTGCAGCCGTGTCTTCCCATGTGATTCTACTGCACTCTATGCTTATCTCTGCATAGTATTTATCATAGTGTGTATCATAAGCACACCAAGATTTGTGTTGACTCCTTTACCTCCTTTCCAGGGCTATGATCTGACTACATAGTCATCTTTGAAGGCCCAGAGTGCCACAGGGTCCCTGGGTTATAGAAAAGAGCTAAGAAACATCAGCTCCTTGCTCTCTTGTTTGCCGTTATTATTCCTTGGTAAAATGAGCTTATTGTTTCCATTAACGTCTCATCCAGTCTCAGGCTTTGGCAGAGGACTTTAAGGTTTAGTCATTGTCCATATTCTACCACCTGAGGCTTGATTTCAAAGTCATTTCCAAAAGTAGCTACTTGTTACTACCATCATTTTTTTTTCCTTTAAACTTGAGTGTAGTCATGCAAAAAGCATGAATTATAGAATTTCTTCACCTAAAAGGGACCTTAGGTTATATTCTTTCACCCACCTTTTATAGATGAGGGAAAAAGGGCCCAGGGTGCTCAGACAGATATTTCATTTAAAAATGCTTCAAATTATATTAAATCTATTGCACAATATTTCTACTCCCTGACATGTATGAAATTAAATGAATTGAAATCTTATAAAGTGATGTATAATTCTGACAATAAAAAGAGCCTGGAAATTGATAATGCACAAGAGTATGTAGAAGCTATAGAAATAATCAAGTACAAAACATGGTTTAAATATTTTTACAACCATATTCTCGTCATTCTGCTTTACAGAGTACACTTACCTCAATAAAAGTTATTGGGAAATTGATTAATATGCTTTGGGGACAGGTGAAGGAATTTTTCAGCACATACTCACAAAGCTTAAACAAAAATATTCTAAATTTGTATGTGCAAGAAACCCTAAGGCAGTTGTTTACATTAAGCAAAGAATTATGTAACCTTTTCACTTTAATTTTAGTCGCCTCTTTTATTAAAGACATAATTCTGAATGCCACTATTTATTTCCTTTTGGAATCTTACCAGGTGAAAAGAGAATTCAATTTCTATGTGCCTTGGCTAGCAGAAAACTTTGGCATTGACTTTGAAATTTATACATCCTGTTTGTGTTCTTTCACACCGTGAGCAGATTTCCTATTTGCTTATACAATAATTTCTTCCACACCTACACCCTGCCTTGTTTTTCTTACGTAATTACAGTTTGCCTATTAAAAAATTCAATTAATTGGCCACAGCCAGTACATTTTCCATTTCAATAGTAACATAATCACCTATTAATTTGATCAGAAAAAGGAATAGCTATTTAATTTTTTTCAGACATGTTTAATAAATGAAAGCATTTGCAGCCATAAGGTAATTTTGGCATCTTTATATCTGAGAAATCAACTTCAATGAAAAGAGAAAGTATAAAAGTCTTAAAGCACAGCTTCGATGAAATCAAAAGACCTTGCTATTGGAAAGTAAGGTATAGATCTTTAAAGTATATGGTCAAAGGAGTTTGTGGAGTAAGAATGCATAAATGCTAAATATCATCATACTGGATCAAACTAAGTGTGGACTAGCTTTGCACTGATGTGAGTAGTTACAGTTTGGGGAAAATTTGAATGATACAACAGGAACTGATTTTCTTCCTCTAATAAACAGGATACATGAACGCTTCCCACATTAATGGAGTTCACAGGCAGATCATCGCTGGGGAAATGTCCAGTCATTTTTCCTGTGGGAGGACTCATGCTTCTGCTTCTCACTTCTTTATGAAGCAATGCAGAAGTTTAGAGACATGTTTAGCTTTGAAGAATGAATCTGCATTACATTAAAAAGATGATTTAATGAGAATATCTGTATCTGCCATATAAATTTAAGTAGCTGAGGGTGATATGAAATTAAAAGTACAAGAACTCAAAAACATAGGGACACATATAAACTATGGTCCATTACTCTTCAGGTTTTCTAAAGGTCTGCAAAGGATATATGATAAATATGCATACATAAATAATTCACTGTAATCTATTTTCCTTACCTCTCCTCAGTAAGCAAAAATTATTCCTGTAACTTATCAACATAACACTAAACACATAAAAGACCCTTTTTAAAAAGCCAAATCTTGTTGTTTCAAATATGCTTGAAATTTTCCATTTCCATCTTCACTTTTGGTATTGTCACGTAAAGTCATGGAGTAAAGTGAAAAAAGAGCTGTTAGAAACATGCTCTTGCCAAACATTAAAGTTCTATAAAATGAGAGGATTTAACAGCAAAACCAAAAGAAAAAAGGGGGCATATTCAGCAAAGGATGTGATCCAGTCCTGATACACTTATAGCAGGATGAGAATGCCTTTGGTTAGATGATTGCAGTAGAAAGACTATTTCTCTGCTCTCTCTCTTTCACAGAATTTCAACAGAGGATTAATATTTTTGAATGATGTTCCAAATGCACAAATTTAAAAGACTGATGATATAATTCCCATCATCTACAGTTTCATTCCATAAGCCTTGCCCAAATCAATGATTTTGAAAATGTACTTCTGCTGACCTATTAGTTTTTTGCTCATCAGTTTAGATTACAACAAATGCATGAGTAGTGTATTTTTATTATTAATAGTAAATTTTACATTTATTGCAGAGGCCAATCTTATTCACATTTTAGACATGTTTAAGGGTTTTAAATCATTCTCTAAATTCCACAAAATATACATAAGTTCAGATATTTTTTATGTTCTAAATAAAGGGACATATTATATCTTACTGGCTTGTCCCAAAGGTATGGCATTCCTCTGCTCTGTTTGGCCTAAGATCAACAACCAAAAGGGAGATCACAGGTTTGCCCAATGGAGCTGACAGGCACAGTTGATTATTGTTTATTTTTTGACATAGTCTTCCCCACTTCCTTCAAGCTTCCTTAGTTTTTTTCTAATTTTCTTATAGGTTATGCTATCTATGTCAGTCTGAAGACTCACTGTGCAATTGTTTTGTTTTTTTGTTTTTTTGTTTTTTTGGAAACTACCCTCCCCTAGTCAGTTGGCTTTTAAAAGTGTTTTTGACTCCTTTAAAAAAAGTTGATCTAATTCAAATATTAAAGTCTGGTTTAGATTGTTCAACAAATCACTTCAGTATAAATGGAGAACTGATGATAGGGTTATGCATGAGCCAGACAGTGGCTTCTTGTATTTTCCTTCCTTTGCTGTTCTAGCCACAAAAGTAACACATAGTCTCAAAGAGGTTCTCTCTATGGTTGTGCTACAAGGTCTCTGAGGCTTTTGATCTAGGAGGACACATGAACGATAAGTTTCTATTTAGAATAATTAGAATAAGTAGCTAATTAAAGGCTTCCTGGCACTTAAGTACAGGGAGACCAGGCTGAAATGCTCTGCTGTCGTGGAGCTTGAGGTACTGACAATGTGAACCGTCCAGACAATTTTGGATGCTAGGAAAGTAGTCATAGTGGTTTCTATATACGTCTGGGAAATAAGACTACCTTGCTTAGTAGGTTAAGCAAGAATAAATAGCAGTGTTTAATTTTTCTTGAGTGCATGTAGTGTGCATCTAGGTATTTGAATTTCTATCTTTCTCTAAATTGTGTTTTTTAAATAATATTAAACAAGTTGGTAATTCAACAGAGTTTTGTTTATACATGATACTTTATACCCCAGATGGATGAGACCACTCTTTTTAGTTTTAAATTCTTCAAGATCCTTGACCTTTGATTGGTCTTCTAGGTACCCTAGATAGACTTTGCTATGAACTAGTCACTGAGCTATTCAGTGTGGCTGATAATCCACACAAGTGATGATGAAGTTTGGAGGGCCATAGAACTCTTCCAAACAAAAGACTTAGTGGGGAAATCTGTGGTTTCATTCTGATTCCGAGGGTAGCACTGTTTGCAAAGGGAAAGAATCAGACCACAAGTAGCAGGTCCTTCCTCTTTCTGGCTGAAATCCCATCTGTGATTTTGTGATTATCAGCTGATTATTTACACTCACATGTGCAGATCCTGTGTCTGCCTGATGTTATTCCCACTTACTCTGTCCTGTGCTCCAGTGTCTGTTCACGTCGGGTCCAGAGCTGGTTCTGCAGAGGTGGGCTGAAGAGAGAGCATTATATCTGATTCAACTTTAATATCTCCAGTTAATAGGGAAAGTCATAGTTTTTCACAGAGGATGGAAAGTCTCCTGACTGTATATGGCCTTTCTAGGCAATACCCAGTACTGAAAGGGAAATGGCCCTGAGAGAAGATCTGGCTTCTGCACCCTGGGGAAACAGACCTCCCTTGCTTTTGGAACAAAGAAGAAATGGTTTTTCTGGCCCAAATTGGCACACAGTACTAAAGGAAGAATCCAGCCCTGAGCAGGAATCTGTAATTTTGGTGTGAAGCAGTCTTATCCCACTTATTAAAGGAAGTGTATATCTCTGTCAGGCACTATGGCCAGAGAAGGTTCTAGTGGTAGGAAGCCTAGCACTGACTACATTCATTGAATGCATAAAAAGTTAGTGATGACACCATTTAAAAAGCCAGACCAAAAGCTGGCAGTCATATCAGCAACAATATGGCAGGAGGCATTATTACTTCTTGGGACCAAAGACATCATGTGAGTAGCACCAACTGTAATGACAGGAGGGGTTGTCAAGGCAACGGTGCAGCAATAACACCATTATTTTGAGGAGGAGAGACTGGTTGTTAATCAGGTTAATGGACATAGTAATGAGAGTTTGTGAGTACCCCTAGCTCCATTCCAACCTGATCTGCTGCCCTGTTCAAACTTTCACCTAATTAGATGCCAGGGAACAGAAGAAACTAAGAAGAATGAGGGTTTCAGCATATTCTAAAGGGAATTTATCTGCAGCAATTCTTTTTTTGCCTTACCTTCATTCTATTAACCACACCTATTCCATTTTCCTGCTCAGCACCGGTGGCTTTCAATAACCTAATTTACTTAGAGGGAAGTAGCTCAGAGTCGTGGACATGTGCAAGGGCACTAAAGCCTGAGAGGTCTGAGTTCGTATAAAAAATTCTTGCTAACGCTCTCAAGCCTTGGTTTTGTCATTCACTAAATTACAGTAATAAATGATCATAATAATAATATTCCAACCTCACAGAAATATTGTTCAAGTGAGATGTAATAATACACACAGGAGGCTCAACCCAGCAGATGCTAGCTAGCAAAACTGATTAGGTCTTTTATGTGTTATCAAACTCATGTTATTCCATGTGTGTCATTCCTCCTTACCTACTGGCTGCAAGTGGGAGAAACAAGAGGCAGATTGTGCTGAGGTGGGGCAAGAGTGATGATTTATTGATTACCTACTCTGTGCTAGGCACTGCCGGAGGTCCGGGACCTAGCAGGAAGTAAAACCTAGTGCCCTCAGAGTTCTAATTTAAAGAAGGCCACCACTAAGAATATGACTGTTTGTATAATTCTTACAAACCAATGATCAGCAAAAGTATAATGGAATGGAAATATATTTGGCACTAATAGAAAATGAATACATAAAACCAAATTAAAATCATATTTAACAAGTAACAAAATAAATTTACATTATGGAAATGTATAATGCAGTGATTCCAAGTATTATATTAAGTATTTAAAAAAAAGAACAAAGAAAAAACATGTGCAAAGAGCAATGGTGGAAGCTGTGACCAAAAATCTCTTTTTTTCTAACAGGTACGAACTGAGTATTAAAAATCTTCTGACAACTAGAGAGCAGTTTCAGTTGGACTGAAGGTACATTTGATGGTGTTAAGACGTAGAGGAACAGATGAATCTTCTGTTGCCGAGTACGCTCTAACAGCCTTCATTGCACATGATGATATATAGGGAAGGGTATAGGTATTGGAGGGAAGGCATACCTGTTTTGTATCTGGTATGACTTTGAGGAAATTAAAGCCTCTGAAACCCAGTTACATAACTGAAAAATGGGATAATAATAAGTAACAGGAAAAATGCCAAGAGTTTTAAATATGTATAGCTTGGTACAGTGCAAAGTATTGTACCTGATAGAGTTAATAAATAATAGAATTCTTTCTTCTCCTTCCATTCTTTCTCTACCTGCTCTACTCAATCACCCAACTTTTGCCATACCCCAGATAAGATGAAACAGCTGCCTCCTTACTCAATAGGAACTAAAGCCAAATCTCACTAGGATCTGATCAAAGTAACATGTCCACTCACATATGATGACACTCATACTTTAGGATAATTGTTACAATCCATTTGCTGAGAAATACCCATTTGCACATGGGCTGATCAGACTGGCTCAAGCTTAGAAAAAAATCTTTGTATTCAGCATGTTAATCTATGAATATACAAAAGTGAGCATTCCAAAAGGACACATTTCTCTATTTCATTAGGATTAGCTTCACTATGTAAAATGACACTGTTTTAAAGTTTAATACAAATAGTCAACACATGTATATAAATTGTTCAAGAGACTTTTAGTTCTACAAAGTATTATAGTTCTGAGTATTCTTTCTCTAATTGACAAGTATATAGCTTGAAATGTGCAGTATTTGCTATAGGAACATGGTTATTTCCTGCAGGGTGCAGATAGAATTATAAGGAGAAGTGGTAGGGGTGTGTGTGTGTGTGTGTGTGTGTGTGTGTGTAGAAAGAGATAAATAAACAGACCAAGTCTCCTGTTTTCTCTTTCTCTTCCTGCTAGGTATGATAGAGCCTTTCATTTTTTTCCTCTTCCCATATTTCTTTGATAACCACATCCATTCTATATTTGTACTATAATGCTAACAAATTCCCAGCTGTAACACAAACTGAATTCTGTCATCTCTATTTGCTGGCCATGTTTTTACCTCAAACTCAACATGCCTAAAGTGGAACCTTTGTGTTTTCCCCCAAACAACTCTTCCCGACATTAAAAGTTGAAAGTTCAAGTAATATATCCCAAACTCTCGCAGACTGCAATGAAGTGCCACCCACAGCAATCTCAGAGTTGGTCATATATGTACATTTTCAAAGCTGAGGAGTCCATTACATTAAAAAAATAATATCAAAGGGCAAGTTAGTACCTCACAGGACAAGCCTTTTTATATCGTTAAGTGGTTGATAGCATAGAACAGAGGTTAGTGTTTGGCCTCAAATCTCAGCTCAGCTCCACACTAGATGTGATCTCAGATTCTCACCCAACTTCCTTGTGCTGTGATTTGCTTATTTGCAAAAGTTGATTAATAACAGTGCCTATCTGATAGGGTTTTTGTGATGAAGAAACAGATTAATACATGTAAAATCCTTAGCATAGTGACTGGTCTACAGTAAGTAGTAAATAAGCTGTTACTATTATTGATATTATTCTATGAAATTTTTACACATGAAGATATAAACAATTATGTGGTTAGCAGTCATGTACCCACCATCTAGCATAAGAACAAGCATGATGATATAATTCAAGTCCCTAATCCTACTTTTCTTTTTTCCTGAAAGATAAACTCTATCTTAAATTTGGTATTCAATACTTCTATACATTTCTTAATAATTTTGTTGTATAAATATGTATATATTCATAAACAATGCAGGAAGTTTGAATACCTGTTTCTTAACTTCATATAAATGCCATCGTATGATATGTATTCTTTTGGAACTTGCTCATATTGCTCAGTAATTTGATGTGAGATTTACCAATGTGAATAAAACTAGCTTTAGGTCACTCATTATCCCAGCTGTATTTTATTCCATTGTATGGATACATCACCCTTCATTTATTCAGTTTCCTGTTGCAAAACACTTAGGTTGATTTCAATATATTTTTTGCCAATATAAACAATGCTGCTAGGCTATTTAATCATTGAATGGCAAAGAAATTACCTCTTATACTGATCCAAAATTTGCCTCTACACAATGTCTACACATTGTTTCTAGCTCTTCCCTGTGCATACACATAGGGTTCTCATATATCTTATATAGTGAGGTCTTGCAACCTTGCATTTTAAAATGAGCTTATCTTATACTATAGAAAAAAACTCTTACTTATTGACCTCCCTTTTGTTTATTAAATTGTATAAGTAATACATACTTGTCATAAGAAGCATCCCAACAATATAAAAGGGCATAACTGTAGTAAGTGGAAATCACCATCCTCCACTTGCTAGTGGTTACTCCCTGTTAAAGTTTGATGAGCATTTTTTGTAGTCTTTTCCTAGGTCTATGCCCTGGAAAATACATTAAACCTAGAAATACATTAAACTATGTGTCCATGGGCTTCTTTCTGTGTCTGTCTGTGTCCTAAGCCCTTCTTAGAGAACACCAGTCTTATTGCATTAGGGCTCATGCTGATGACCTCATTTATATTTAATTTAATTACCTCTTTAAAGACCCAATACAGTCATATTCTAAGGTAACAGGAGGTAGGGATCCAACATAGCATTTTGGGGATTATTGTTGAGTTTTAATACTATGTATACAAGTTTTAAATTAACACATGCTCATTAATTATTCCTTTGTAAACACTGTATTCTACATGGAAATTAATTATACAACGGGCCATGGCACAAGCTGACTCATTTGGGTAATAGTTTGGAATCGTTAGAGCTTGCATTCACAGAGTTCATTCCCTCAATCCCTCCGATACTATATTATTCTGCATTTAAAAAACAGATGTGAAACAAAAAATAAAAGCCCAGTGATTATAATCATAAAGTTACAAACTTAAATTACTTCAATTCTAGTAGTTAGGGAATTTCTTATAAAGGATAAGAATGTGAATTTAAAATTATTTGATTTGAGATATTTGAAAGTTGCCAGAATCAGTCCCAAAGAGATGAACAATATTGTAATTCTGAAATTTTATGCTACTTCATGCAGCTTAGTGTGAAAAAAAATTTTGAAATCAAAATTTAATCAAATGTTTAATCAAATGTTGACCAACTATTCACAAAAATAGATGGAAAAAATTGCTTATTCTGTATATTGAACATGAACGAGTGAAGGTCAATTTTGACAAAATCATCAAATCATTTACATAATTTAAAGCTTGAGGAAAAAATATATAATTATTATTCATTCCTACAACAGACCAATACATAGGTATAAGTTTTAATCTTTTAAGAAATTTGTTAATGCAGTAAGATTCAAATCACTTTTTCTTATTTTGCACTGAAATATTTATTTTACATTTAATTTTATTTTTCTCTCTATAGATATGTTCTGACAATTACTATTTTTTGCCATGTAAAATGTACACCAATGGTTTTGTGCATATTATACATGGGATTAGTATACCCATTATTATACCCATGATATGTAATCATTATACCCATGTATAATGTGCATCTGTATTTTTCTCCAAAAATTTGGGCAAAAAAGTATATATTATACATGGCAAAATATGGTATTTAATTCATTTCATTTCATGATTGTTACATAAAATAATTCTGTCCCATGATGCTTAAAAGATTATTCATTGTTTATGTCAAATATACTAGATATCCTGCTGTACCTGGCTCACCTCACTCACTTTTTTACTTAGATTTTGGCCATGCCAGTTACTAAACCCATGTTCTCTACATAATTAGAATCAGAATTGCAGTTTCTGATGGGAGACACCACTATAGGACATTATGATACAATTTAATTGAAGCAAAATATTTATAAAGAGTGCTGTGATACTGGAGAAATCAAATAAAAAGTATCATATTTATGCTTAGTAAACAAACACTTACTGTATTTATAATATGCCAAGCACTGTGCTAAGAGGGGAAATCCAAAGAAAAGTAATTAGATTTTTTTTTAACTCTCCAGTACGTCTTAATCCAGTGAGGAGGTAAAAGATAAGTGAATGAGAGAGAGAGGTACGGTAGAGCGACCGTCTGATACAGTGTGCAAGGACCTAGGTAGAGATTGAGTTCTATCCCCTTCTAGTTTTATGATCTAGAGGAAAGCACTTATCTTCTCTGTAAAATGGGGATAATGTACCTTACAGGAATAGTGTATCTGGCACAAAGGAGGTATCCAATGGCCAGTGGTTAAACATAAACAAGACATGAAAAATTAATCATGCAGGAGATTAAACGTTTCATATGATAGAAAGTGACATGGTGATATGGTGACTTCCTAATGAAAGACACACATTGGTATAAGAATTCAGAAAAGGTAAGAACATTTGCAATTGAGCCATCTCTCCAGTTTCAGGCCCAATACGGGATTCAGAGCACACACTGCAGAGTTGGGTAGGAATACAGCCTGGAGGCATCAACAGCTTTGACCCAACAAACTGCCCTGCATGGATGGCTTTAACTTCCTATTGGTTCCTCCTGGCTTAAAACAATATATTTTCAAAGCTGAATGAAAGCAACTGGACACAAAAGATCACATACTATATGCTGCCTTTATTTAAAGTACACAGAAAATAATGCAGGTATTGTTCTCACATGACTGAAGTATTTTATTGTCATTCCCCCTGCTTAAAGCAATTGACACATTACTATCTCTGTCTAGCACAACTTCACAGGGAGACAGAGACACTTGGTCTCAAACATGTATTTTTTTTTCTTTTTTTTAACAAAAAAATACACAAAGAGCAAAACTGATGTCTTATAGTATTACAGATGGAGATAGAGTATACCCTTGTGGGACAGATAGGTAGAGAACCAGAAGGGGCAGAAGGGATGTTCTTGGAGCCAGTAATGTTCTGTTTCTTGATGAGGGTGCTACTGGTCACATGGAGGTTTTTGGTTTCTTAAAATTCATTCATTTGTATTTGTATTTGTATATTTTTCTCTATACATGGAATGCTCTTCAATAAAAAAGTTTGTATTATATAAACTTTCACTTTGAAAATTTTGAAAAAAACGAATGCAAAATATAGGAAAATAATTAGAAAAACAATCACCTATAATCAGAACTCAGAATAAGTACTGCTAATATTTTGAAGTAGATGCTTCAAACATAATTGAAATCATCCTGTATATGCTACTTATAAACTTTTTTCACTAAGCAATCATTGGGCAAGAAGTTTCCCATGTCAAAGAATATTTTTCCAAAATATAATTTATGGATATACCATAATTTTTTAGCCAATTTCTTTACATTTTGATAATTAGCATATTTCCTTTTAAATATTTAAATATGACATTGAAGTCTTTTGTAATCAATACACATCTCATAGAATTTGACCAAAATAAATTTTATAAGTGAAAAACTTTAAAGTTTTGATACACATTTTCAATTTCCCTTCAAGATTTAAATTCATTTCAAATTGTCAACAATATTGAGTATATTTTTAATCTCCATATTTTGTAGTTGAACATATTTTTTCCTTCAAATTGTGTTTTGTTTTTTTTTAGTCCTGAGCTTGAACCTTGTTTTATGTTATTAGCTATCTCTGTTTCTTGTATTGGAATGCCTCTCCCTAGCCTTGGCCAATTTTTTTATGTAATTTTTTTTACTAGAGTATTTCACTTCTCTCAGACTTCCCAGCTTTGCAGCCTCCTGTTGTCCCAACTCATTATTTCATTCAGACTAAAATTCAGGCTCTTCTTGCTTTACTAAGTTTGTTTTCATCCACTGACTTGCTTTTTCTCATCTGATCTTTATGTTTCTTTTTTGTTAAACTTTCTTCTGGGTTTTAGAAGCTTATAGTAACCAACCCCACTGTGGACAAGACAATTGCACTTGGTTGTAGAAACAGTAGAGACTATTCATTCAAAAGTCTTCCCAAGTGTAAGGTCATGGAACAGACCTAATTCCCAGTACTCTTCCCCAATGGTCACTGTACTTATCCATCTTAAATTATAATTAAAATAGTCTGACCCCAATGTTCTGGCATCATAGTTTTAATACATTGAACTCTTTCTAGTTTTTACAGAGCACCTGGCTTTGTAGATGAACTTTGCCATTTCTATTTTTTTCTACAAGCCTGTTAAAACAAAAACACATTTTAGATTTCCCTCGTTGCATTAATACCCATTAGAAAAAAACAAAGTGTATCTTCAACCGAGCACAGATTGCCTGTAGTTTCCTCTTGTCAGGGTTGCTCTCCCTCTTTTCCAGTTGTGAGAAGTCTGCCTGCGATCTGTGTTTTTGTCCTGTCTCTCTGGAAGATGACTAGGATACTCTGCGGAGTGGGAGGATGCTCACTGGCGAAGTCCATGCTGGGAATGGCTCAGCCAGGCAGGGCAACCAGGGGGCAGATGCCTTTTTTCTTTTATTCTCCATTTTTAGTGTGCCCTGTGGCAAGCCTTAGTTATTTTCCTCTGCTGGTCTTGAACATTTACCTTTATTCCTTTTGCTTACCCCTATTGTTTTTTTCCTGCTCTCTCTTGTGGTGGGCTTGGGGAACAATGTTGCAGGAACATAGAGCTTTTGAGGGAAATGTAAATTGCTGGCGGCACTGAGTCCCGTCTGGTTTCTCATCGGAAAGTAGCATTTCAGAGAGTTCAACTGGCGAAAGGGCTCTGTGAAGACGTGCGGAATTCAGGAATATTCCCAGTTCCCAGGCCCTGCCTGTGTAGAAGTGGGACTTTCTGAAGAGGGGGTGCTTTGGGAGGGCAGAGGAAAGGGGCACTTGGAGGAGCAGATGCTGCGTCTTCCTGTCCTCGGAAGGAAAGCTGCTGTACTCAGAGTTCGGCAGCCTCCCAGACAATCCACAGCTTTAGAGAGAGACAAACAAAACACAGAGACCCTTAGTCCAGTGCTTAAATGTAGGAGGCCTGCCTTAAGTGTGTGTGCAGGACGCTAGCAGCTAAAAATGTGATGCAGAGTTAAAGTGAGACATTGTTTAGGTTTTAATGAAGGCAACCAATTTCTAACAACAGAAGTTCTGTTGCTGAATATCCCCCTCCAATCCGTCCACTCTACCCCTACATTCAGTTCCTCTGCCCTGCACCTGCTTTCATTTTTGGCTTCTTGGCACTGATGTTCACAGAGACATCAGCTGGCAGTGGCAAACTGCTAAAAGCTCCCCTGCAATGCAGCTCTGCAAATGCCAGCCATTTATCCACTGGTGCATGCCAGCTTCGCGCAATGTCGCCCTTTCTCCCTCCAACCCCAGTCCCGGTAGCCCCCAAGTTTTACTTCCAAATGACAGTAAACGATCCAAGCCAAGAAGTGGTCTGGCCCTTTGAGTATCCATTAAGTGTGGCCACATCTATTTGCTGCATTTATTTGCTGTGATTATAATATTTTGATCCAAAGAGTGTTGCAGAAATTTTAGACGACAATACTATTTATTCTATTCAATAGAGAGCTATTGGCCCACAGGCTCATTTCCCTCTCCTCAGCAGATGGTGGAATAGTTTCTTGAGGTCTCTTTGACTTGAAACAGCCTTTTTGTTTTTGTTGCTTATTGAGAGCCAGTTGCCCCAAATTCACTGAATAAAGACATCCACTTTTCAGTGTAAGCTAATCTCCAAGAGATAAATACTGATTTAGAGTTGGGGGCTGATGGACAAGCTGGAAAGGCAAAGGGGCTGTTGGAAGTTAAGTATTCAGTACAAGGCTTTGCCGTTTCAAAAACCATGGCTTTAAGTTCTCCATTCAGCACAGCAATTCAGGCTGTATACTGAGAAAGTGTGAGAAATCTGTGAGAAATTCGACATATATTTATTTTTCTTGGAAATTAGAGAATATCTTCACAGTGTACACTCTGAGGGCTTTTGTTTTGTTTTGTTGTGTTTTTAATGATCTAAACCATCTGGGGAGTTGATAAAGAATGTGATTTTCACAAGCTGAGCTAGCAAAGCCTATTGCTAAATCCCAAACCTTTATCCAGTCTACAGATAAACCCGGGTGGGAGAGCTTCCCTTCCAGCTCTAAAGTACTAGGATCCCACGTATGCCAAATGCTTCGGTCTCTGGGTGGTAAGAAAAATAGAGAACTAACTAAGGGAGCCTGGCCCAAGCATTCAGAAATGTATGGTACTTCTTTATTTTTAAGATTAGTGAAGGTCATAGATTTCCAGAAAATCTGTCGGAAAACTGAGTCGTCATTATATTTTCTCTCATGCCTCTATGGTCTTTCTGATTCAGTGATAAGAAGTAGCACTTGCAAGCATTTCTTAATCACATATTTCTCAAATCTGGAGTCCAAAACCCAGATGTGCTTTCTATGTGCTCCATCTAGTAGCACATTGATTGTGGTGGATATCTTGCCATAATCATAATCTTATATCAGATACTGTGTGACAAATGACCAGTTAGGCTCCTCAGGGTCTGCATTCAGCATTTGATCTGGCAATGTGGATAAGACAGAAAAATCAGGAAATGTCCTTCCCGTGAATAAGCAGCACACTGGAGGTATAATCATATCACGGCATTCAACTCAATGCCCCCTGTCCCCTGAATTCAATTTCTTCTCTTCTGGTTATCCACTATAAAGGAACACAAGATCAAACTGGGGAGTTATCCCGATATAGTCAAATGCATGCATGCTATAAGCTACATAACCTGCTTATGTGTGCACAAACATCTTTGACCAGAAGCCTGACAATATTCCTATGGTATGGCCATGAATTTTTATTCTCTATGATACATGTTAATCAATTGATCAATCAATCAATCAGTACTTAATACCTGACACATGCTGCTCATACTTACCCACAGATAGGCAAATTTTGTCAGAGAAGGCATTCTAACACTTCTGTCTAAAATGCTTTCAGAATCAAGGATCCAGTTAAACGCTCAGGTGTACCACACATCTACTGAAAGGTGCCCTTTCCCAGAAGATGGGGAACAGTGACACTGCACAAACCCAGGCAGCTGAACCTGCAGGCCACTGTTGTAAGCAGTTCACAGGAAATAAATATTGGGTAATAAAATTTTAAGTAATGGGGAAGAGTTTTAGTAATGATGCTTACTTCAGCAGTTGTTTTCTTCTTTCATGAGGCCAGAGAGCTTCATTACCCCTATAATCCTCAGTTTAGCTATGATGTGATTTCAATCCTAGAAATATCAGTATAATGGGAGTAGGGCAGGAGGGGGAACATAGGACAGGAAATCAAAGCCCCCACACCTAAGACCTCCCTCCAACAATTCCTTCTAAACCCTTTAGTCCCCTGAAAAAGATAAATCTATGGAATATAAATCAGTGTCTTTTACTAAGATAAATTCAATAAGAAAAGTGGGGGCGCATGGTGTCATGAGGCACAGTAGACCAAGTCCTGCTGAGTAGACCAAGGAAGGCTTCTAGGAAGAGACAGCATCTGATTTCCTGTGTTTATTCAACAAACACATCAATTGCCAAGTAAGTGGTATGCAAACTGATAGGTGCTATGATTTCAATGCTGAGAAGAACCACGTCTTTGTCTTTAAAAGTAGATAAGCCTTGAACAGCATTTCAGTGAGAAAACCTCTCACTTGCTCCTCAGTCATTGGTGTGCCCCCCATAACTGTGAACCTTTCATAACAGACAGACCTCTTGCTTTCTCCTGCCTTTTGAAAAGGAACATGGAACAATATCAGGGACTGCATGAAAAGCTCTAGGCACTGTGCAAAGTAGCTGAGACCTTGGGAAAGGAAGCAGATAAGAATTACATTTCTAGGAATGCATGGGGAAGCCTCAAGTTTGGATGGAGGGAGCAGTGACCTGATTAGGACAAAACAAAGACCAAGGTGTTTGGCCTAGGAAGGCCAGGAAACATTCCTGAATGACAATTGAAATAACATGCTGGCAACTAGACCTGAAGCATTTCTTTTTACAGGAAAAGAAAGAATATGCAACCTGGTTCTTTCATGTCTGAATAACTGAGATGAGCCAAGTTAATTCTAATGTCAAAGGTAGATATGTTGATTTTTCCAGTGATCAAGCTTATGAGGTTATTTCGACAGGTAGCAGAATGTTAGGTCAAAAGTCTTAACATTAGCAGAAATGAATTCTTTGTTTCTGCCTAAATGATGCTCTGATATATTTCCTTTTACATTATCATGCATAGTTATTTACTGTATATAAGGACAGTACTCCTCAAACAGCTGTTCTTCAGGGATAATAGCTCATGCTATTTTCAGGGCACTGCTAGGCATTGAGGAGGAAACACAGAATTATTCCATAGAAACACCACTAATGTGACACTTAAAAGAATTAAGGAGATAAGATACACCCCTAAAATGGTGACACAACATATTAAAATATGATAGCATATAAAAGTTAATGTACATGATAGACAACAACTCATAGACAAAGTGAAATGAAGACATTACTGGGGCAGGAAGGAGTAGGGGGGAACTTTATAAAAATTGGGACCTGAAGAATGGGATGAATTTAGATAGAAAGGAGCCTCAGGCAGGTGCACTCTAGGTCAGAAGAGAAAATCTGATAAAGATATAAAAAATTAGCCCTAACTGGTATAGCTCAGTAGATTAATCACAGGCTGCAAATCAGGGTCGCCAGTTTGATTCCCAGTCAGGGCACATGTCTGGCTTGCAGGCCAGGTCCCCAGAATGGGGTGTGTAAGAGGCGACCACACATTGATGTTTCTCTCCCTCTCTTTCTCCTTCCCTTCTCCTCTGTCTAAAAATGAATAAATAAAATCTTTTTAAAAAAGATATAAAAATTATTTTAAAAACTTTAATTATTTTAAAATTATTATGTTGCAATCAGGTAATCTGAAAATTAACTACTGACACAATTGCCAGAATGTCTCTGTCTTTGTATCTCTGCTTCTGTCTGTCTGTATGTCTTTCTCTCTCTAGAGAACAGAAAAGCATGTTCTTAGGAAGGGTGAAACATTTAAGAAAGTAAATGGAAGTAGCTCCAGATGAATATAAAATCTTATTGCCAAAGTGTCAGGGCTGGAGGGTTGACCCTAGGCAAACAGGTGATTATCAGGGAGCTGAACCTGGGCCAACCATATTAGTTTGTGAATTCCAAAACTGATTAGTCATGCCGCATATCAGACCAAATCAACATTTTGGTTATAAATAAAATTCTGGTGTGTCAACTACAGCTCAATAAAAGTGAAAATCTAGCACTGTTCTCAGATGTGTGCTTTAAACATAAATTGGAATATATTCTCTAAAAAAAATTGGTATTTCTATATGTTATAATTGCAGATGAAAATTCTACCTTGTTATAAATGTAAGATTATATATATATATATATATATATATATATATATATATATATATATATATAAAATTTAAATAACTTTGCCCAAGGTCACACTCAAGTCTGGGGCTCCAGAGCCCTGCACTTCAAGTCATAAGGAGTGCCCATCTAACTTGTGGTATGTGCCAGGTAGATCCATAGGGAGTCTGTATGTAGCTTCCAGAAGTAGCCCTGACTGTTTAGTCAGGATCACCACTGAGGGCTCAGGTATGTAGATTTTACAAACTTATTTGGTGATTTTGACGCAAATCCCTGGTTAAGATGTTCCTATCAACACTACAAGATATTAATATTATTAATAATAATACACCAAAGCCCAAGTTTGTCACTGAAATGTAGCAAGAAAGAGAAATATTAATCTTCGTACTTTTCTTACTTTCCCAACCTTCCTTTAATTAGTCAGAAATGTTTACATTGCCTAAAGGAGAACTTGGATTGTAAAAGCAGGAATGTAGAAAAAAGACACAATTCACGTTCATTTTTGGTTTCCCTGAGAGGCTCTAGGGAATCATAAGGAATGACCTGGAGGAGAACAAAACAGTGGCTGGAAAAAGTCAGAAAGGAAGAGCAATTGCTGCCCTTCCCCAGGTGTTTACACAGGTTGCAGGAAAGGGGCACGAGTAAGACAGGTATCCATCCAAACAACTCCTGCTAATATGGAGCAGAATGAAATAAAACGCAGGGAAATGGGGGTAACATGCTCTCAGCATGTGGATGAAAAGAAGGTTAACTCTGCCTGGTGACATTTGAGAGAAGACTTGAAGTTAGCCTTAGATTTGAACATGATGGATATAGTTTTCTATGGATGGAGAGTGTGGAAAAAAGCATTTGGGGCATTTTAGTTAGCCAGTATTAGATTAGATGTAGACAGATTTATTAGGCTGAGCAAGGCAGATTCAAGAGGAAATTACTATATATCTAGCACTTTGAAATTCAATTCTCTACCACACTGAAAGATAGTAAGAGATGTATAACATTATTTCAGTGATTATTGATTACCACAGTCCTCATTACCTCAGCAACCTTATAGCTTGCCAAAGATCAGCAGGTCACTTTGACCTGGACAGTTTCTAGCCAAGATGTTTTTGGTGGCTCATTTTTCCTCTGACACCCTCCTTTTCTTTTCTCTTCCCCGGCCCACCATCCCCGATTTGACACATTCAAACTGCTAGGTTCACAGAGATACTCTCTGTTTGCAGGGACTCAAGTCACCAAGTTGAAAACACAAACATTTGTTGGGTTGCTCACTGCGTCATACTGGTGGAAGTACAGAGGTAGTGCTGCAATCTTGATGGTCCCACCTAGCAGTGACTGTAATTAATGGGGAAAATTTCATACCTGGTATAACAATTGAGAAATAGATTATAGAAGTTAAAAGGAACTTTAAGGATAATCTGATGTTGTTTTTGTAACTTATTGATATTGAGGCCCAAAGATGTTAGATAATTTGTTCAAATCCGAAAGTCTCAAAAAGTCAGGAACAAAACTTGCACCTAAATCTAGGTCCCGTAATCTTCCTCCAATATCTGCTAAGGAAAGGAATGGAGTGTTTAGTAGCCACACATAGGTAAGATTTATAGGTTGCCAACTACTCCTACACATTTGATTTAGGGCCAACCATCAGTCTAAAATTGGTGACTTATATTGCCTAATTTGCTTTTCTAAAGCAAGTAAAGTTCCTAATTCCATATATACCATACATACTAACTGTTGAAAAACAATAATTTTATCTTCCTTGATTTCATAATACTACACCAGGGACTGACTTCACAATTGGGTAGGCTCAAATTTAACAAAGTAGATTATAATTAGCAGTAAGGGTCTTATCCAAGAATACATTGAAAATTGTTGACAATATAAGGAATATCCCCTTTCCATTTTAATGCATTTCATAAAGAGCATGAATTAATGAAACTCGCAGATTTAATGAAATTTGCAGATCTATTTTTAGAAAGCACAGCTATAGAGTCAGTATTCAAAAATATATATGATTTAAAAGAACTGGTTAAAAAAATTTGAGTAACACATCCCAAATTATAGATGAATATATTTATAGGTAGAGAACCATAAATACAATTAATGAAAAAGTTATATCTGGGAAAAAAGGGAATAAGGTAAAGCCACTCTTTGCTTGATTTACAATATGATGTTACTGAAAGGGATTAGCCATGTGATTTGGAACTGAGCAAGAAAAGTCAGCGCTGGGAGTTCAGACTAGATTTTCAGAAAAATGTAAAGAAAGGAGAGGTGATTCAGAACAAGAGCAGCGGAGTGACTGTGCCATTTAATAGTGAATGTGCCTGACGGACAACATGAACACTGTGGCCAATGGCATGGTGAGGTCAAAACTGAAGTAACACATCATTAACAGCCACAATAAACAGGAAGGGGGACGTACAATGAAATAAGCCTAAAAAGAGAAACTTCAAGGAAATTTCAGAAAATTTCTTCACAAGTTACTATGAACATAAAAGGTAAAAGACTCACAGTTAAAAATGTTTCCAAAGATGAATTTGAATCCTGAAATTCTTAGTGTAACATGACAATTGTAATTATTACATTTATTTATTAAAAATACATGAGTAAACAGACCAATCAATGGCAATAAATCTCTCTAAAATTCAGAAATGGGGTTTGGTCCACTTAAATTGTCAAAGAACTTAAGCAATAAGAAATGTCTACTATATTCTTTTTCTGATAGTTGATAGTTGAAGAATATGAATCCAACAATAACTAACCTGAAAGAGAATATCTTGATAATACTTGTGAGGAACTATATATTATTAGTCCAATTTTAGCACCTGGCTTGTCAATACTGCCTGTAAATGCTGACAAAAGTGGCCCCTGTTCTGAGATCCAGTTGGGAGTGCCCAATTCTGCCCCTACTATGGCTATGCCACTATGCAAAGGCTGTCATCTGAGAGGCCAAGTGTTGTTCTTACCTATAGCCTATGGCTCCCCTTCTAGATCATCTTCCAAGTAACCAAGGCTCTAGAATTTTCTTCTCAAAGTTCCATGAGCCCACTTCCATTCCTGTCTTGGCCCCTATTTCAGACCCTTCTCTTGAGAAGATGGAATGCACCACAGTACTTGTCCTTAGACCCAAGGGAAGCCAAGAAGCAGCTGGCTTCACTGTGTAATACAAAGAGAGTTGTAGAAAGAGTTTATGAGGAAAACTAGAGTGTCTGCTTGCGCACTGGGACCATGTAGCAGCAGGAAGAGGCCCTGAGTAGTCTGGGGGCCATGGTCTTACGAAGGCCACCATGTTCCTTGTAGAACTCTAAGGAACCTAAGACTTGTAAATGTGAACCAGGTTTTCCAGATTATTATAAAGATTTTTTTCAAGGTTGAATGATAGAATATTACTTTAAGTTATTAGGTTCAAGTTTCATAACTGAAATATTTAGACATACAGTTTGTGGTCTTATCCTGGGCTTACAAATTTCTAGGGGCAGGCCTGTTCCTTGCCCCCCTCCCAGCCTATTTGAGATCCCTGGAATCAGAGGCTATACTCTATTTCTCCAGTGCTTTTTTTTTAAGATTTTATTTATTTATTTTTAGAGAGGGAAGAGAGGGAGATAGAGAGAGAAAGAGAGAGAGAGAGAGTGGGAGAGAGAAACATTAATGTACGGTTGCTGGGGGTTATGGCCTGCAACCCAGGCATGTACCCTGGCTGGGAATCAAACCTGTGACACTTCGGTTTGCAGCCCACGCTCAATCCACTGAGCTACAACAGCCAGGGCTTCTCCAGTGCTTTTTAATCCTAGCTGACAGAATGTTTCATATATGTCTGGGGAGTCATATTGGATTGAAGAAGGAAAATGTGGGCACACATGATCTGAAGGCAGTATAGGAGAGATGAGGCAAATATCTTCTGCAGTTAGATTTTTTTTTTTACTACTCAGCCCCACTTCCTTGCCTTTCACATCACAGAAAAGAATATTTAGAAACTTTGCTTCTAACTTGGAACCTATAGCCCCTGAAGAGGTCAGCATGCTGTACCTGCTTGGTTAACAGCCTTGCAGTGTGTTCCATGCACTGTCCAGGATCCTGTGAGACTTCCCTGAGCATGTGGTTAGACATTCAAGGAAAAAGAAGTCTGAGTTCTCCTTGGCTGTTGTATTTCTCCCCTCAAGGAAATCAACAGGGGCTCCAGAATTTTTAACTTCCTATTTTTAGACATTGCATATTTCAGGAAAAATTTATTTGCTTCTTTTATTGATGTTTTAAAGGGCCGTTGATAATATCTTTTCAATGCACAGTTTTTACACTTTACCAAGGAAAATGGACTTTTTCCCCAATGACTCCTGTATGACCCATTATTTTTTAACAGAAATTACAATGATTAAAATTTAGTTGTCATTTTTAATAGAGCCGCACTTAAGTCTCATCACCTTACATGGCATCTGTACTGTGCACATCAGATTTTTTTGTATGCATTACATGATTCCACAGAAGTGTGCTTTTCATCCTGAATTCAACTCAGAAAACTATTAAAGGGGAATGCCAAGTCTTTTGAAGGCCCATAATGTTTCCATGGGTGAGACTGTACTGATGTCTGACTTCATTAACAACACTGCAGGCTTCTGTCAAAAGCCTTCCCCATTGTAAGTTCATCTGGAAAATGGCTTCTTGGAATGGATCCTCCTTCTTTTGTGAAAATTCCTCGTAATATTAACATGAAATTATAGGCATTGTCCAGGTATAATCTTAATTCCAAATTATTTAATTTTGTATTGACTGCAGATAAAAGATGAGAATATAAAGTTGTTTTTGGTTTTTATATATAATATATTGGTTAACTTAGTTCAACTTCATATTTAATAGTAATTCAATAGAAGAGTAAGATTGATCTTTTGTATCTTTCTACTTCTATACAAACTGTTGAGAGAAGGAAGGGAAGCTTATATTCTGTACCTGTTTGTACATTTACTGTTTTTTAGAAAATTGAGTCCCATCTTCTCTCCTATCTAATCCTCATCTTCTTGGATGGCTAATTTGTCAGCATTGATCCCAAATGAAGTCCTCTGTCTTTCAGCAACAACAAGGGAATATACAATATTTAAATTGGTCCACCTTAATAAAGGACTGTAATAAGTAATATAACTCAATGTCCCTGGCTGTACCAGGTTGGGAACATGCACAATACCATTGACTCTTGAACAGCATAGGGGTTGGGGGCATCAACACCCCTACCCTGGCCCATGCATGATTTGGCCTTTTATGTTACCAGAACAAAGTGGAGTGGGGATCCCACAGCACATGCACTAGCAGTCTTCTTGGGATGAGGTGCTTGCTTCCTTACTATCCCAGGCAGAAATAAGGAGACCTGTTCCTCTGGGCCATGAGTAGTTCAAGTTTGGTGAGATCCCCTAATACACTCGGGAAGTGTACAGTAACACCTGTGTACTGTTGACTACAAAAATAAAGTGTTGATTGGTCAGAACTGCCACTGCCTGCCACATGTTGTGCCGCCCCCACCCCTCACCCCTTACCTCCTTGTCTCCAGTCTTGCTCTTGCCTGTTCATTTACTAGTGCAGAGCAAGGCCAGAAGTCAGGGTTATCCTGACAGCCCTAACTTGCCCCTAGCCATCCTCTCTGAGAGTGTGATATGTTCAGTAAGATTTAGCATGTGTGAATAAAGTGTATGCAAGAGGAAAAACAAGTTATATGTAGTTGAAAATCTGTGTATAACTTTTATAGCCCTCAAAACTTAACTACCAATAGCTTACTGTTAACTGAAAGCCTTACCAATAACATAATCAATTAACACATTATTTTTGTGTTATATGTATTATATACTGTACTCTTACAGAAGTAAGCTAGATAAAAGGTGTTGTTAAGAAAATTATAAGGAAGAGAAAATATATTTATAGTATTTATTGAAAAAAAATCCACATATAAGTGGCCCTGGCAATTCAAACCTGTCTAACTAGCTAGACCTAAACAAGCCTACGTTTTCCTTAAATTTCTTACCCCAAATATTTCTGAGATGCTCCTTCAGAAATTCAAATCCATTCTTCCAATCTGTTCTTATGGATTTTTCGGGAATGTCCTGGAACATTACTCTGCTTAGGATCACCCTTATTACCCAATAATAGATAATAGAAATTTTTTTTCTAACAATTCCTGCCCCTTATTAACAAGGATAACTTTCTTCCAGGTTTCCACCAAGGAAAATTTTCAAAACTCCATAGTCAGACATCAGTGTAATTCTCAAAGAACAGGCTCTTCAGTTTTGAGTAAGACTACATAGAGGCCTCAACATTATACTCTATATTGGAATTCAAACACTAGCATGCGGTGAACATATGTCCCCATTTCCTTTTGCTATCTTGTATACAACACTACAGCAATAATAACATACACAACTCCTAAAAAAAGAATAAATTTCAGAGATGGTAATAATCAAAATCCATATTTAGGAAAGAGATAATTTTCAGAATAAACTTAGAATTGTACAGTCAACTCCTTACCTGCTGAGTTCTCCAACATGAATCACGCTGTGAGAAGTTTGAACTTTGGGAGATCCATCCTCTCCTTTGAAAGAGAACTGGCAGAGTTCTGACTGTCATGTCTACATGTGGTGCCCAGTCGATAAAATATGTTTAAATGCACTGTTGTCTCCCTGTCATGAAAGGCATTTTGGCACAAGATTCTATAGAAAATTGGGTGCCAAATAGGCCTTTGAAAATCATGACCATCAAGAAGTGCAAATTCTTCTCATTCTAAACATAATTTGCTTAACCATTTATTTGTCAATGGATCAGGCTTTATAAGACTAGACAAACATAAACTGTAAAAGTCCAAATATATGTGGCCCTTTCATATTCAGTGTTCTTATTTGAAAAACAGAATCAAGAAATTCTAGTCATGTGAACAGGCTGAATACTTTCTTCAGATGAGCTAGTTTATTGCTTATTTATTTCTAGTTACTAGATATCATTGGAAGATTAGGAACTGAAGGAAATTGCACTGGAATAGTGAAATTTTCTGAGAGTGTTAGGGAAGATTCTAACCTATTCAGAAAGTTACACCTAGAAAAGGACAGTCTAGTGCAGGATTGGAAAACGATGGCATGCAATACGAATGTGTCCACTAGTTGTTTTTGTAAATAAAGCATTATTGGAACACAGCCATGCCACTCATTTATATGTTGCCTATGGTTGTTTTCATGCTACCATAGCAGAGGTAAGTTGCTACAGAGACTGTATGAACCACAAAGCTTAAAATATTCACCCCTTTACAGAGAAAGATGGCCAATGCAACTTTTTTTGTAAAAATATTTTACAAACTCTATTAAAGGAGGAGACAAATATTTACTTATATGAAAAGAAGCTAAACTCTAAGATTCAAGCATTTTACTAAATTCATTCAGCTAGAGTTAATACAAGGTTATGTAAAGACTTCGGGAACAGTAATACAGTGTTGTTTGTGTACGTGTTAATGGGGCAGTCAAATACCTCACCTCAGTCTCTTGAAACACAGTTACCCCAAGAAAATGCTCTTGGTTTTGGCCATACTGAAAGTGGAAGACATAAGACCCACTGCTTGCTAATCACATCACCAAGAAAAGAGAAGAAAAATTTTAAATGAATGTTTTTCTCTAACAGTCTCCCCCTTTAAGTGGATTGAAAGATATTAAAATAGCTGGAGCAGCCTGTGGAACCTAGCTTAAAAATCAAACAAACCCAGCATGCTCTAAGTTTGAAAGGTCTATTGCATATGCACTATCACTCTCTCTATCCATATTTTATTTGACTCTCTGTAAATACTGTCATTGTAAAATGCTTTGGACAGGCTAATGCATTGTGATGTTTTGGTAAAAGAAACAGACAAAAATGCAAAAGGCAATCCCAAGATGAAGAGGAGGAGGCAGATGAAGGAAGGGGCAGACTTAAGGCAGAGCCCAGAGTGTCTGAGCAAGTTGAGGCCAGGACACCGTGGGGAGCTGACTTCTTCATTAGTAGCACCTGGAGCCATGCCAGACAACTCCGAAAGACTCGACTCAACTTTAGAAGCTCCTCAGTGTTCCTCCCCTCACCCTCTCCTCCTTCTCTCTCTCCCTCCCACTCTCTGTAAGCTAAAAAAGAAAAAAAAAAGTACGTGATTTTTTCCCCACATTATAATGCACTTCTTTCCATTAGAAAGTTGGTCTGAAGGAATGGCAGATTCCTTTTAGTTTGAGATGACAGAGAAACTTTCCATTTAGCCATCTTTTCTGTCACTCTAGTAAGAGTTGTAGCCTTTAAAGCTCTCCTTGTTTTCTGCCTTCAAGGTGCATGAAACTTGAGGCTCTAGCATGTGGGTGTCTATCTCCTTACATCCTGTCACGCCTAAATAGCCCCCCAAGGCTTCTGTGGTAGATTCTGGGGTACCAAGTGTGTGCCTTCTGGATTTCTATCCCGTTTTAGTAAAGAGCTACACTACTATTACTTGAATGGATGGTGTATTTTTTTCCTTTTTTCCTTCCCTCTTTTCCTCCTCCATCACTCTCTCCCTCACTCTTTTTGTTATTGTTGTTGTTGTTATGCTCCCCACCAAAGAAACTGCCCCCCAGGACGGCCTAAGTCCACGCCGGCGGGCTCTGTTTGTGGTGCAGGTGTGCAGGAGCCCTCCTCCATGTGGTCGCCACAGCAACCCGCCACTCTAATCTGCTGAATATGAAAGGAAAAAACAGAAAGAGAAAAGCCATCCACCCCCTTCTGCTGCATCCATGAGTCCAAAAGAAGGATATCGGTTCCAGGCATTCCTGATAATCCCCCAGCCATCGCCCTGGCAACAGTCACAGGGAGCTGGCGCGAGGCCTGTGGCGAGAGCAGTCCCCTCTCAAGTTCGTACCTCCTCCTCTCCACCCCTGGCCTTCTAAGGGCCCCTCACACATTGCACCCCACTTCTGGCCTCCCACCCCACACCGTACAGCCAGTGGGTCACTGACTCACAAACATGAATATATTTCACCACACTCTTCTAATGGTACTGAACAATACTGGCATGTGTATGTGCATGTATGTACATGGTGTGTGCACGTGTGTGTGCATGCGTGTTTAGGAGATTTTCATCTCTAGCCACCTTTCAAATGAACTGTGTTTATGTGCTGGACAGATTAAAATGGACAGAGAATTTCTCTTCTCAAAGCTAGGAGTATGAAACAGCAGTCCCTTGCAACTTGCATTAATTCAGCTGTTCCGGGGCTCGCAGTGCGTTTTCAGCGGGCTGCTCTTTAGCTCCATATCCAGCAGTGAAAGCTCTCATTTGTCTTACCACCATCATGTTGATGCAGCTGGGTTTGACACTGCTTACCTCAGCACTTTTTTTTTTTTGGTTGAAAGACAGAAGGCTTCCTTGTGATCCCAGCCTTTTCCTATCAAATGACACTCAGCCATGGTTTGGGTGACTTATTTACTGGCACCAGACCAGGAAAAACAAAAATGAACATTCACAACTAATAAATCCTCAAGCTTAGATAGCTACAGCAACAGTGGTAGGATTACATCAAAATGTTCAGCCTGATACCACAGAGCTCCCTGGCAGTGTGGAACCTAATAAGTCAGGGGTAGGAAAGGGGGTAAAACAAGACAGGAACAGAGAAATGTATACCCTGAGTCTTAGACATGTTTTATACTCTGGGTGTATCACTGATGTGCTTTCCTGGTTGAGGATTCTATGAGGGAAGGAGTACAAATACACTGTATTGTATTTGAGTCCATTGGAACTGATGTCTAAACTTGCCACCTTTTTCTTTCATTCTTGAAAACTAAGTCAGACCCATCTTCACCATGATGAAAGTGACCAGCCTCGACTGACTGGGCAGCAAAGTTGCAGCTTTCTCAGCTGTGCCGAGAGAAACTATTTTTATAGAGGACATAAGGTCAAGAATGTTTAGAAAACAAAATTGTATGTCATCCACTCCCAGATAATTCTCCACGGACCTTCCTCCTCCAGGCCCTTATTGAAAGTGAGGACATCTCTTTAAAGCTACTGTGACAACGTTTCTGTTTGTTTTGGAATTGATCTTCTGGACAGAGGCACACTTTTTTCATTAGTATAAATCCAGAAGAATCCAACCACAAAGCCCTTGACTTTGGCTAAAGTTTCCTCATGTTCTCCCTCTATGACCACCTCTAATTCAATAAGTAACTATACTTTCGGTGATGATTAACTCCATTGATTCAGCTTTTAATGGCGGAGGCTTTCCATACAGGGTTCAATCTTTGGGTAAAAATGTGAATAAAACCTGGGGGAAAATCTAACCATCACCCAGATGTTTAGTCTACATATTACCAAGTAGTTGACTATTTGGAAAAATAGCTATGATTGATTTTACCCTTCCTCTTTAATTTTAGGTTTATTTTCAGGACCCTCAGAGAAACAGTGTTGGAGGACACTTACTTGATGACAGATTAAACCACACTCACTCAGCAGTTCTGTTTGTTATAATACAGAAAAAGAGATACTACTTTTTGTTTTGTTTTGTTTTGCTTTGCATTGTGATACAACAGGGCTCTGATGTCATCTGAGTACCTGGAAAATACCTGTGGAAGTAGGTAACATGATCTACTTGTCTTCCAAAGCACCAGATAAAAAAGTATTTTATAAAATCCTGCTCTGTACAATTATTATCTGTGAAGGTTGTTCCATTGCCACCCTTTTAAAAAATGTCTGGGCTAAACCCAGATAAGGAAATACACAAAGGCTAGTTCTGCTATCTTAAAATATTCAGAATTTTCACTGTCTACCATGAAGTAGCTGTTTCAAATTCTCCCCTTACTTCCCAGGAAAGTAACTGAATCTCTCTGTGATTGAATCTAGCTATACTACTCTCTCTTTGACAGAGATTTGTATATAGTCATTGTCTCTTGAGAGAATTGAAGATTGTCTCAATGCTATTTTGAAATCCTTAGGGTGGGGGGAAGCATTAGGCACTCAAAGCAAGTACTTAAAATTCTCTTTCTTATAATCTTCATTTTTATTCCTTTTTATCCATTATTATACCAATATTTTGGAGACACCTGATATGTGCCATACTCTAAGCTATTTAGGATTTCCAAGAGCTTCCATTCTATAGGGGAAGGTGGAACATAGTAAATAATGGCCAACTTTTATTGAGTGCTTATTATGTACTAGGTACTGCTTTAGACATTTTATATTTATTAACACATTCAAGTTTTATGAAGCTCTATGAGGTAGGTAGTATTATTTGTCACATGTTGAGATACCAAGTCATGGAGAGGTTAAATTACTTGCCCTAAATCACATGATACTTTACTTTTAAAGCTGTATTTGGAAAATATATGAATGCTTCATATTTTTAACCACTGAGCTCAGTATCCTCAATACTTAGTTAATAAGCAGAAGCCTACCAGGTAGAAAAAGGGAAGGAGAGCATATTAGTTAGGGGAATTTAGAATGCCAAGATTAAGTCCTGACATCATTCTGACCTCAAACAGTTTCTAAGAACTCTTGCTTAGGTGTTGGAAAATACCTTTGATAAAAATGTTTTAGAGGGTGTCTCTCAGTAGTGCCACTCATATATATATATATTAACTTAGTTTCAGGAAAACATTTTAGAATGTTTGAACTTAAATGTGTTAATATTTCTAAAGTGCTTAGGAGAGTGCATGATATATAGTAGATTTACGGTAAATAGATAAAAAATAAACTTAGTTGGAGACTATATAACAACTGAAAAGGAATTTTAAAAACAGTTATAGTGTGGGTAGCACTATAAAGGATTGAGAGAGGAAAATCACTCTGTGTGAAGCAGGAAATAGAATAGGTAATACTGGTGACAGGAGAGTTTTCCCTTAAGTCAGTAAGAGCTTCATCAACAATACATGAGTGACAAGGGCTAGATTGGTGGTCAAAGGAACAACTAAATATTAAAGCAGTGCTGTGACACAATCAGATCTATGTTTCATTTAGTAAGGTAATTTCTGTAACAATGCAAATGATGAAAAAATAGGTAAGATAGTTGTGATAGAAAGGCCAATTTAGATACCATTGCAGAATTCAGGTGAAGGTTGCCGCTGCTGCTGCTGCTGCTGCTGCTGCTGAGGTGGCAAAGGCACTGATGATGGGAAAATCTGAAAAGATATTTAGGAGATAGAATCCACAGAACATTGTTCCTGACTGCATAATGTAATATGGTCCCTCACAATGTGAGGAAACACCGTTCCTGATTGTGTGAGTAAAAGAGAATGAGTCCTTGATTTGGGGCATGGATGACTGATCTACAATGACATTTATAAGAGGAAGGTATTTAGAGGCAAGGTGTTGAGTTGGTTTTAGTTATGTTGAGTTTAAGGACTTAACATCGGAGGGAGCAGGCAAGAGGCAGTTAAAGGTACAGTTTTATTCCCGAAGAGATAGCCTGTGGACTCATGCATACAGGATTAAGTATTTTAAGAGATAGGAATAAATGGGAAAGCAGGGATGGAGAGAAAAGATATGGAGCCCAGAACAGAATAGGGAACCATGAATAGGGCCACTTGAAAGAAGACTGAAACAATAAAATAAGCTTGGTCAATTTTCTAAAAATCAAAATCAAAATTCTGTTCTTCACTCAGAGGCATTATTTCTTCATAATTTCTTCCTGTAGTTTCCAAACTACCATCAAAGCAAATCTACATTTTCAAACCATCGACCAATTCATGATAATGTTGGTCTTGAAACTTCACAAGTTTAAAGGCATCTTGGCACTGTCAAGCTTTTGAAACATAACTCAGTACCTCAACTCTGTAGAGGTCACTAAGAACATTCTCCTGCCTGGAAGCTGTGGGTGCTATCAATCACTGATTTAAAATGCCATGTCTTGCAAAGACTTGCTCAGCAGAGGGGCTGAACACAGAATTGATGAGGAGAGATAAATGAATCCTAATTACTACCTTTGTTCTCCTAAGTTAGTTTCAAGAAACACAGAAAGACTACCTTCCATTTACTTAGCTCTCCTTACTCAACATTTACAGGAAGGTACTTAGGCAATCTATTTATAGAATCATCGAAGGCTGTAGTATACTTCCCTTGCCAAGTGATTCTTATTGAAAAGTGTATCCAACTTCCTGAGGCACAATATTTAAAAATAAAAAATAAAAATCTAACCTCTATCTGATATATTTATAATAGGCCAAATTGAAAAAAAAGTGCTAATTGGAATATGATACCCAATAAAATTGTAATGAAATGAAATTCCCTAAAGAGTTTATTTTAGTTTATCTTTTATCCTCGCTATTAGAAGCAATTATGTGTTCTGGGTTAAGCTCATCACTTTGGGCAAATAGTAAGTGGCCCATCTTAGTTTTGTAAATATAAGGCAAGCAGACTATTGGCTCTGGGTAAAAAAATATGTACAAATATATAACCTTTTGTTTAACTTAGTAAATAAGCCCTTCTTTCTGGTATACAGACTGCTGGGAAGGAAAGAGGCAAATTTCAATAAGGATGAAGGTCCAGTAAACTCCCAGTCTCAAATCCTTGTGTTTGAGATTATAAAGTTTTATGAAAAAGACTAGGGTGGCCCTTACTCAGGACACTGAAATAAAGTTATTTTAAGACCGTGGTTCTCAACTGAGGCTGATTTTGTTCCCTAGGAGACATCACAGAGTGTCTGGAGACATTCTGATTGTCGCAACTGGGGGTAGTATATTGGAATCTAGAGGGTAGAGGCCAGGAATGCTGCTAAACATTCTACAATGCGAAGGATAGTCTCGAAAACAAAAAACGTATCTGGCCCAAAAGGTTAAGGGTATTGAGGTTGGAAATCCTGCCTTGCTAATAAGAAGACACAAAACCAATGGTCTACTCTTTATGCTGTCAGGAGAAAGAAAAAGGAATGCTGGCTTGAGTCTGTGAATGTATTCTCTGAAACCACTTTTGTCCTACTGCTTTGGGCTGACAAGCACCCTAAGCAGGAACACTTTGGGGAGTGAAAACAAAAGGTGACTGAGGGCTGCCACAGTTGTATGTAGATATATAGGTAAGTACAGCCAGAGAGATCATACGTCCTCTGTGCTCTGCGCACAACCTTTGAAGAGAACTCTGAAACTTCACCATGAAGCCCCAACCTTCTACATTATAATTACCTGGACCCTCATGAAAATTGCTGGGTGGCAGATCTGATAATTATGAATTTTAGGCACTTACTAGAGATTCTTTGAAAGTAATGCTAGAGAACAGGGATCATCCACTATCAAATAGGAATCAAAACTCTGCACAAGAACCGTAAAGGAGCCACTTTGCTTCAGGAACTGCCATGAAGCCACTTCTGTTTAGCAACCAGTTCTCCTCTGTTGAGCTCACTGAGCTCACTGAGAGGAACTAGAATCAACCTGGAATCTTTTGCTGCCTCCTACTCCCTCACACCCCAAACTTACCACCCACCTATATCAACATACAGAAGGGAAAGGTAAGGTCTACCATCAGCATTCCTGTGTGGACCCATATACTATATCCTGTGATCTGACAAGGACATGTTGTTTTCCCACCATCATAAAGAAGGCTGGGTATTCTACCTTCACATAGACAAAACACAGAATACTAGCTTTTAAGAAATTAGAACCAAAAGCTACTCTAGAGCACATTTAACCATTGTTTCCCAGGATGGGATGTTTACCTTTGGTGGCATAAAAGATTTTAGGTAGCACATGGGTATGACTTGAAATAACATTAAATCCACAGTAAGAGTTAATAAATAATACATTCAATTCAGTTCTGACCCTTCTAATTATAATTGTGTTTCATAATACTGAGTGCTAACAGATAAGTTAAGAGCAAAATCTCTGGAGTCTAGTTTAAATTCTGACTCTACAACTTATTAACTGATTCTGTGACCCATTTTGACCAAAGAAAAGTGGGAGACTTATGGAGAATTCCTGGAGGGATTTTTCAGCTTTGAAGCTTGCCCTTTAAGCTTCTCTGTTATGTTGCTTTACTGACCAAATAAACTCTGTGAAGGCAGGAGGACTCCATATTGCACTCCACTGTGTGTCTCAGACTAGGCTCATCCAGAAGAGCTGACATTCTGGGCACTTAGTATGTATTTGCTGAATGAACAAAAAGAATCATGTGAATAAATAACCAATGATCATGATTTCATTTTTAATGATGGCTTTACAGTGTACAGAATTGCCCCCAGGCTTAGTGTTCGATCGCAGGGTATCCTCATATATCTTTCCAAGAAGTTTTCATTTTTTAATAGATTTGTTGGTGTATGATACACATAATATAAAACATTTAAAGTGTGCAAGTTGATCACTTTTGACATATGAGTACACTTGTAAAACCATCACCATAACGAAGATAATAAAAATACCCATAATTCCAAAAGTTTTGTTTTGTAGTCTCCCCCATCTCCTTTATTTGTAATCTTTCCCTATCTCCTTACCTCTGCTCCCCAAGAACAGCTCACCGACTCTGTCACTACAGATGCATTTGCATTGTACAGAGTTTTACAGAAATGGAATGAAAGAGTATGTACTCTTTTTATCTGGCTTCATTTGCTCATCATAATTATTAAAAGATTTATTTGTGTTGTTGCATATATCAGTAGTTCATTCCTTTTTGTTATCGAGCAACATTTCAATGTACAGAAATACCATAATTTGTTTTTCTACACCTTTGAGTTTTCCCAGTTTAGGGATGATAGGAATAAAATTGTATAAATATTCATATACGTGTCTTTGTATGAATGTACGCTTTCTTTTCTGTTTCATGAATATTTGGTAGAGTAATAGCTGGATAATATGGTAGGTGCATGTTTAGCTTCATCGAGAACACCAAAACGTTAATGTGGCTGTCCTATTTGCACTCTCACCAACAGTGTTTGGGAGTTCCAGTGGCTCCACACCCTTGACAGCACTTGTCATGGTTATACATTTATGCTGGAGAACATTATACTAAGTGAAATAAGCCAGTCAGAGAGACAAAAAACATATGATTTCACTCACATGTGGAATCTAATGAACAAACCAAACTAACAAGCAAAATACAGACAGACTCACAGATGGAGGGCTAGGGCGGGGAGAAGGCAGAGGGTGGAAGGATCAAGTGAAAAGGACAAAGGATTCATGGACTTGGACAATAATGTGGTGATTGCTGGGGGGAGGGGAGTTTAAGGAAACTAAATGGTAATGGAAAATATATATATATATATATATATATTTTAAATGTTAAATATATTTATTAATAATGCATTTAACAATAGGAATAAAAAGCCTACTGCATGTTAGCATAAATATTTTTTAATCGTTGTTCAAGTACAGTTTTCTCCCTTTTACTCCCATTCCAGCCCACCCACCCAACCCTCCACACTTCCCTCCCATTACCACCCTCCCCCTAGTTTTTGTCCATGTGTCCTTTAAATTTGTTCCTGTAAACCCTTCCCATTCTCCTCTGAAATTCCCTCTTCTCTCCCCTGTGGTCACTGTCAGCCTGTCCTCTATTTCAGTGTCTTTGGTTATATTTTGCTTGTTTCTTTGTTTTGTTGTTTAGGTTCCTGTTAAAGGTGAGATCACATTGTATTTGTCTTTCACTGCCTGGCTTATTTCGCTTAGCATAATGCTTTCCCGCTCCATCCAAGCTGTTGCAAAGGGTAGGAGCCCCTTCTTTCTTTCTGCTGCTTAGAATTCCATTGTGTAAATGTACCATAGTTTTTTGATCCATTCATTTACTGATGGGCATCTAGGTTGCTTCCAACACTTGGCTATTGTAATTGTGCTGCTATGAACAGTGGGATGCATAGGTTCTTTTGGATTGGTGTTTTAGTGTTCTTAGGATATAGTTCCAGCAGTGGAACTGCTGGGTCAAAAGGCAGATCCATTTTTAGTTTTCTGAGGAAGTTACATACTGCTTTCCATAGTCCTTGTACCAGTCTGCAGTTGCACCAACAGTGCACTAGGGATCCCTTTTCTCCACAACCTCTCCAATACTTGTCGTTTGTTGCTTTGTTTATGATGGCCATTCTGACTGGTGTGAAGTGGTATCTCATTGTGGTTTTAATCTGCATCTCTCTGATAGCTAGCAATATTGAACATCGTTTCATGTGTCTTTGGATTTTCTGTATGTCCTCCTTGGAGAAGTGTCTGTTCAAGTCCTTTGCCCATTTTTTAATTGGGTTCCTTGTCTTCTTAGAGTGTAGTCGTGTAAGTTCTTTATATATTTTGGAGATTAAACCCTTGTCAGAGGTATCATTGGCAAATATGTTTTCCCATGCAGCTGGTTCTCTTTTTATTTTGATACTGTTTTCTTTAGCTGTGCAGAAGCTTTTAATTTTGATGAGGTCCCATTTGTTTATTCTTTCCTTTATGTCCCTTGCTCTAGGGGACAGGTCAGTAAAAACGTTTCTTCATGAAATATCTGAGATTTTCCTACCTATGTTCTCCTCTAGGACTTTAATGGTGTCACATTTTATATTTAAGTCTTTTATCCACCTTGAATTTATTTTTGTATATGGTGTAAGTTGGTGCTCAAGTTTCATTTTTTTGCACGTGGCTGTCCAGTTCTCCCAACACCATTTGTTGAAGAGGCTATTTTTATTCTATTTGATGTTGCTGCCTCCTTTGTCAAATATTAGTTGACCATAGACACTTGTGAATGTATGCTTTCTTTTCTGTTGCATGAATACTTGGTAGAGTAATAGCTGGATAATATGGTAGGTGCATGTTTAGCTTCATTTATTAGCTTAGGTTTATTTCTGGGCTCTTTGTTCTGTTCCATTGGTCTATGTGCCCATTTTTATGCCAGTACCAGGCTGTTTTGATTACAGTGGCCTTGTAGTATAGTTTAGTGTCAGGTATTGTGATCCCTCCTACTTTACTCTTCTTTCTCAAAATTGCAGCAGCTATTTGGGGTAGTTTATTATTCCATATAAATTTTTGAAGAGTTTGTTCTATGTCTGTGAAATATGCCATTGGTACTTTAATAGGAATTGCATTGAATGTGTAAATTGCTTTGGGTGGTATGGACATTTTGATGATATTAATTCTTCCAATCCATGAACACAGTATATGTTTCCATTTGTTTGTGTCTTCCTTGATTTCTTTCCTCAGTGTTATGTAGTTTTCTAAATATAGGTCTTTTACCTCTTTGGTTAGGTTTATTCATAGATATTTTATTTTTCTTTTTGCTATTTCAAATGGAATTTTTTTTTTTATTTCTGTTTCTGCTGTTTCATTGTTGGTGTACAGAAATGCCTTTGATTTCTGGATATTGACTTTGTATCCCGCTGTTTTGCCAAATTCATTTATTAGGTCAACTAATTTTTTGGTGGAGTCTATAGGATTTTCTGTGTACACTATCATATCATCTGCAAACAGTGACAGTTTTGTTTCCTCCTTTCCGATTTGGATGCCTTTTATTTCTTTTTCTTGTCTGATTGCTGTGGCTAAAACTTCCAGTACTATATTGAATAGAAGTGGTGAAAGTGGACAGCCTTGTCTTGTTCCTGATCTTAGTGGAAAAGATTTTAAATTTTGCCCACTGAGTATGATATTAGCTGTAGGTCTCTCATATATAGCCTTTATTACGTTGAGGAATGCTCCCTCTATTCCCACTTTACTGAGTGTTTTTATCATGAATGGGTGCTGTACCTTATCAAATGCTTTTTCCAAATCTATTGATATGATCATGTGGTTTTTGTCTTTGCTTTTGTTTATGTGACATATTACATTTACTGACTTGCAAATATTGAACCATCCTTGCATCCCTGGAATGAATCCCACTTGGTCATAGTGTATGATCTTTTTAATGTATTGTTGGATACGGTTTGCCAGTATTTTGTTGAGGATTTTAGCGTCAATGTTCATCAGTGATATTGGCCTGAAGTTTTCTTTCTTTGTTGTGTCTTTATCTGGTTTTGAGATTAGGATGATGCTGGCTTCATAAAAAGAGTTTGGGAGTCTCCCATCATTTTGGATTTTTTGGAATAGTCTGTGTAGGATGGGGGTTACCTCTTCCTTAAATGCTTTGTGAATTCTCCTGTGAAACCATGTGATACAGGGCTTCTGTGTGTTGGGAGTTTTTTGATTACTGGTTCAATTTCTTTTGCTGTTATTGGTCTGTTCAGGCTTTCTCTTCTTTTTCATTGAGTTTTGGAAGATTATATTTTTCTAGAAATTTGTCCATTTCACATTGGTTTTCAAATCTCTTGGCATATACTTCTTTGTAGTAATTTCTTACAATCCTTTGTATTTCTGTGGTGTCTGTTGTAATCTCTCCTCTTTCACTTCTGATTGTGTTTATTTGGGTCTTCTCTCTTTTTTTCTTGATGGGTCTGCTTAAAGGCTTGTCAATTTTGTTTATCTTTTTAAAGAACCAGCTCTTGGATTCATTGATCCTTAGAATTGTGCTTTTAGTCTCTGTCATTTAACTCTGCTCTGATCTTGGTTATTTCCTTCCTTCTGCTTGCTCTAGGCTTTTTGTTGTTGTTGTTTCTTGAGTTCTTGTAGACATAGGGTTAGGTTGTTTGTTTGAAATGTTTCTAACTTTTTTAGGTGGGCCTGTATAGCTATGAACTTCCCTCTCAGGACAGCCGTGGCTGTGTCCCATAAGTTTTGGGTTGTTGTGAGTTCATTTTCATTTGTTTCCAGAAACATTTTGATTTCTTCCCTAATATTGTTCTTGACCCATTCATTGTTTAATAGCATGCTATTTAATCTCTATGATTTTGAGTGTTTTGTTTTTTTTTTTCCTTGGGGTTGGTTTCTAGCTTCAGTCCCTTGTGATCCGAGAAAATGCTTGGTATGATTTCAATTTTCTTGAAATTGTTGAGGCTTGTTTTGTGTCCTATCATGTGGTCTATCTTTGAAAATGTCCTGTGTACATTTGAAAAGTATGTGTATTTAGCTTCTTTGGGATGTAGGGCTCTGTTTATATCAGTAATGTCCATTTCATCTAGAGTATTGTTCAGTGCCACAATATCTTTGGTGATATTTTGTTTGGAAGATTTGTCCATTTTTGATAGTGGGGTGTTAAAATCCCCCACTATAATTTTGTTGCTGTCAATATCTTTCTTGAAGTTGTCTAAGATTTTCTTTATGTACTTGGGTGCTCCTATGTTGGGTGCATATATATTTACAGTGTTTATGTCTTCTTGGTGGATTCTTCCTTTGAGTATTATGAAATGACCTTCTGGGTCTCTCTTTATGGACCTTTTTTGGAAGTCTATTTTGCCTGATATGAGTATTGCTACCCCAGCTTTTTTTTCCTGCCCATTTGCTTGGAAGATTTGTTTCCAGCCCTTCACTTTCAGCCTGTGCAGCTCTTTAATCCTGAGGTGGGTCTCTTATAGGTAGCATATATGTGGGTCATGCTTTTATTCATTCAGCTATCCTATGTCTTTTGATTGGAGCATTTAATCCATTCATGTTTAAGGTTATTAATGATAGGTACTTATTCATTGCCTTTTATGTATGTATGTTTCTCTCTCTCTCTCTCTCTCTCTCTCTCTCTCTCTCTCTCTTTTTCCTTCCTTTCCTTAAAGCAGTCCCTTTAGAATCTCTTGCAGAGCTGGTTTGGTGGAGGTGTATTCTTTTAGACTTCTTTTGTCTGGGAAGCTTCTTATTTGGCCTTCTATCTTGATTGAGAGCCTTGCTGGGTAAAGTAGCCTTGGTTGCAGTCCTCTGGTTCTCATTACTTGGAATATTTCTTGCCACTCTCTTCTGGCTTGGAGTCTGAAGAGACTCCATTGAGACCCCAATGGAACTCCCTTCCATTGAGAAGTCAGCTGTTAGCCTTATTGGGGCTCCCTTGTATGTTACTTCCTGTTTTTCCCTTGCTGCCTTTAATGTCCTCTCTTTGTCTTGAAATTTTGCCATTTTAATTATGATGTGTCTTGAGGTGGGCCTATTTGCATTCCTCTTGATTGGGCCTCTCTGTGTTTCCTGGATTTGTGTGACTTTTTCTTTCATCAAATAGGGAAGTTTTCCTTCATTACTTTTTCAAATAGGTTTTCTATCCCTTGCTCTTTTTCTTCTCCTTTTGGTATCCCTATTATACGGATATTATTATGTTTCATATTGTCTTGCATTTCTCTTAATTCCTCTTCATTCTTTCTGAGCTTCTTTTCTTTTTCTTGCTCTTTCTGGGTGTTGTTTTCTACTTTGTCCTCTAGCTCGCTAATCCGATCTTCTGGTTTATCGATCCTGCTTTTCATTCCTTCTACTGTGTTCCTCAGTTCAGAAATGGCATTCTTCATTTCCTCTTGGCCCTTGTTGAGAGTTTCTATTTCCTTTTTTACGTTTATATAGTTTTCAGTGAGTTCATTGTAGCTTCCCTCTAGTTTCTGATAGCTCATTGTAAGTTCATTGAGCTTCCTGATAATCATTGTTTTGAACTCATTATCTGATAGTTGAGTTGCCTCAATTTCATTTAGTATTTTTTCTGAGGCTTCCTCCTTTCCCTTCATTTGGGGATTGTTTCTTTGTTTTCTCATTGTTCATGGGATTCTTCTTGTTAGCCTCTGTTTCTTAAATTGATCTGTTCTGGTTCCCTGAGATTATGGTGTGAACTTCTGTGGTAGAATACCTGTGAGATTCAGTGGTGCAGTCTCCTTTGTGTATCCTGGTGTTCACAACTTCCCCCTACTCTTTTTTGTGATCAGTTGGAAGAATAAGGCAAAATGGTTTAAGACAGCAAGACAGTATACTATGATATTTATATTAGCAGCCAGTAGAGAAGAGATGGGATATCCTTTGGCTACTTGTAGTGTTAACCATGATCCTCCACCCCACTAGCCACATTTTAGAAAGGATGGAAAGAAGGTAAAACTCTTATTGGGAATGAGAGGCTTGTTAGTTGGATCTAGAAAGCTGTGAGGCTGTGGGAAGTCAGATTCTGAGGTAGAGTTGGAATAAAGATTAGTAAATAGGAGTAGTGTGTAAAAGAATAGAGACAACCCCCACAATAATATAGTTCAGGAAATTGCGAAGTGGGCTGAAATCAGGGAGGGGTGTTGAGTAGAATTTACAATTGTATGAACTAGGTCTTATTTACAGTAATAGTAAAGCAACAGTCTTGTGGCAGAGTCAATGAGATCTAGATAACAAGAATAAGGGGTATAGAACCTTGAAAGGTGTACTAATGGAACACAGATGAAGGATAGTAAATTATCAATACACTGTGACTGAGATAACAGGGGGAACCTATCAAATAACAGTATAACCAGCCAAGCAAAGAAGATTATACAGAAAGAAAAAGAATACCATAATACTATTAAAATAAAAAATGTCAGAAAAGTGAGAAAAAGATAATACAAATTTACAGTAACTTGCAAGCTTAAAAAAAAAGGAAAAAAGCAGAAGATGCAGTGCAGGAGAGATAAATTTGGAGTGGAAGGAATAATACTAGGATGAATGGAAGAGAAACATAAGGGATTGAGAGATATAAAAATAGTAAGAATTGAAAAATAAAAAGTCACTTAAGATACAAGATAAAATCAATCAACCAACAACAGCCAAAACAAAACAAAACAAAACAAACAAACAAAAACCCCTCTTGTTGGTTTCTAACTGACCAAACCAGTTTTTCTGGTCTTGCTGGCTTCAGCAGGCTGAGGGGCATTTGAAATGCTTATCACTCTTCCCAATCAAATCTCAGTGAGTCTCTCAGGTAGTACCCCCAGGGCCAGCAGTGTGCTCTCCCCAGAGCCAATCTGACCATCTCCTACAGGACCCTGGGCGCTCCCAAGCACGCTCTCTGGAGCTCTCTGCCACGGTCTCCCCGGCTCCAGCTCCAGGGCCCTGCAGAGCTCCTGCCTCTTTCCTGGGCTCACGATGCAAGCTCCAGGGATCACAAGGAGACGTGCCCTTCCCCCAAATTTCACCACGGCGGGGCGCTATGTTCTCGGGAAGCACTCGCAACTTTTCTGGATTCACAGTGCAATCTCTGGGAATCATAAAGGGGCATGCACTTCCACCAAAATTTTCAGTTTAGGGCTCTAGGAACTCTCTAAGCGCATCCCTTCGGGGTTCACAGTGGGAGAGTCAGGATTCCCAAGGGGGCTTGCACTTCCACAGTTCACCACCACAGGCTCCAGAAACCTGATAACGCCTACGCCCTTTCCTGGATTGGGACTGCAACATCTGGGTTTTCCACCAATCCAACTCCCACCCAGCTGGGGGTGCGGGTGCACTTCCAGGCTGTCCCTGGTTGTGCAGGCTGGAGGCACTCACTTCTCCCAGGGCTATGGGTGGGTGCTCACAGCCCCTGCATGATTGTCTCCCAATCCAACTCCCCTCTCTGTGCCTTCAAGCCACAAGGTCTCTCCTGGAGTTGTTCAACCCCTGTATTCAGGGGAGGGAGCAGTGACTCCACTCTCCTGGGTGCCCTGAGGCAGACCCGAGAGCACTGGGCCTGAGGGCTGCAACCCTCCTGGTCCCCGCGCTGATCCCTGGGTCCCTGTTGTCCTGAAGCAGTCTCCTTACCATCTGGTTTTTCAATGTCCGCTATAATTTTTGATGTCCTGTTTTCAAAAATGTTTCGGTAACCTAGGCCACTTGCTCTGTTCCTCCGCCCATCCTCGAGTTTCCCTCCTCTTCACAGAAGCTGAGAATCACGCTGCCTAGAGTAAAGCCGCCATCTTTCCTCCCCTGGCAAAAAAAATATTTTTTAAAAAGAATAAAACCGCCCTGGCTGGCGTAGCTCAGTGGATTGAGCATGGGCTGGGAACCAAAGTGTCCCAGGTTTGATTCCCAGCCAGGGTACATTCCTGGGTTGCAGGCCATAACCCCCAGCAACCGCACATTGATGTTTCTCTCTCTCTCTCTCTATCTCCCTCCCTTCCCTCTCTAAAAATAAATAAGTAAAATATATTTTTTAAAAAACATTAATTAAATATTAAAAAAAGAATAAAACCTAGTAAGAACAACAACAAAAAAGAGATTCTAATCAGCATGTAATGATATCTCACTTTGGTTTTAATTTTTATTTTCATAACTAATGATCTTGAGCATCTTTTCATCCATATATCCTTGCTGGTAAAGTACTTCTATAACTCTGTTTGCTATCTCTTTATTGGCCTATTTGTTTTTATTATTGTGTTTAGATTTCCTTATGTAGGTATTCTGTATAGAAGTCCTTCATTAGGTACATACTTTGAACATATGTTCTCCCAGTCTGTGGTTTGTTTTTTATTATTTTAATGTATTTTTGAAGAGAAGATTTAACCTTGATTAAGTCCAATTTATTATATTTTTCTTTTAAAAGTAATTTTTTAATCCTTACCCAAGGATATGAATTGATTTTAGAGAGAAAAAAAGGGAGAGCAAGAGGGGAAGAGAGAGACACAACGATTTGAGAGGGAAACATTGACTGGTTGCCTCCCATATGCACCCTGACTGGGACCAAGCTGCAACCTAGATATGTGCCCTGACCAGGGATAGAACCAGCAACCCTTCAGTGTTTGGAACAATGCTCCCACTAACTGAGTCACCTGGCCAGGGTATATTTTTCTTTAATGGATCATACTTTTGGTTTTATACCTGAGAACTCTTTGTTAAACTCGTGGTCATAAAGATCTTTCTCCTGTTTTCTCTTAGAAGTGGTATAGATTTATGATGAAAATATAGGTGTATGATCCATTTAATTTACATTTTACAAGGTATGAGATATGAATCAATGTCCTTTTGTTTTGGCTTATGGAAATCCAAATGTTTCAGCATCGTTTGTTCAAAAGACTATCCTTTCCCTGCTGTGTAGCCTTTGCACATTTGTAAACAAAGAAACAATTGTCTCTCTATATATGTGGTTTTATTTTTGGACTCTATTTTATTTGTTAATCTTGGTTCAAATATCACACTGTCTTTATTACTATAGCTTTATAATGCTTTAAAATTCAGTAGTATAAATATTCCTGCTTTGTTTTTCTTTTACAGAACATGGGCTTTCTCACTTGTGTATAAATTTAGAATCAGTTTGTCTATTTCCAAAACAAATGAACAAACAAAACAAAACAAAAACCCTCACCTGCTGTGGTTTTGATTGGGATTGTGTAGAACCTATATACTGATCAATATGAACATAGGTGGAAACCGACTTTTCTAGGGTTGTGTGTAAAGTGGAAATCACTAAAATCCTTCCCTCATATGGCTATTGTGCAGTTTGTATGAGTAAATTTATCTAGAGTACGTAGAACAATGTATGGCCTATGGTAAGTGCTTAATAAAGGATCCTATTACTCTCCTTCTTTAAGCCTTCCAAGGCAAACTGCACTGACTAAAAAACCAAGCTCCCAAACCTTAACATTCCACCTAATATGCATCATCACCTGGATCATGTTTTCCTTTCCTGACTCACTTAGCATCCCATTGGACCCAGCCTCCCATTCCTACAAGCATACTATCTATTCCACAAATTTCCCATGTTACTTTTACTCTCTGTATCTTTTTACATACTCTCTCTGCTTCTTAGAAAGAGTACATTTCTCCTTAAAATTCAATTTGTACTTCCAAATGCACATCAAATACTTCCTCCCCTATGAAATTGTTGTAAGGTGCACTAGTCAAAGTTTACTCTGAGCTACAATAGCATATACACTGAATTATAATTAGATGTTTGCATTTGGACCTAGTATATAATATGTACCTAATGAACATATAGTGAATAACATATAAAATATCATCCCATATATGGTACTATTGAAAGCTATCTTTGATAAAAATTCATACTTGCTATGAATTTTTTAAATAAAATAAATACTATTTCTATTTTTGTAATATGCATGAGTTTTGTTTTTGTTTTTTTGTCACTAAAGTTTGAGCTGGAGGGGTAGCACTTGGAGACATTAAAAAGTTGTCTCCTTTGCCCAGTAGAAAAACAAAAAGAACTGTAAAAGTTCCTGGCACAAAACTAAAAGGGAATCCCTCTCCTCTGCTCTCTTGGCTCCAGCAAACATGGGGGTATAGACAGGAGGCAGTGCAGCAATAACTCGCCCTAAGGCATTGCCAAAGAAGCCCTTAGCAAGAGAATGGGCTCCTTGTTAGAGCAACATGAAGGGATGTGAATGAAACTGAAAGGAGGTACTCAAATAATTCCCTGTGCAACCTCAACGGGACACCACAATTCCCCTGTGTTTAAGAGGACCCCCACATCCAGGAAAAAAGATTCCAGCTTGTGGAAACAACCCCTAGCCAAAGGCCTGAGTCTCCCCATGGGAGGGACCAGCAGGAAATGCCTCTTTGCCTTGCAGTGGAGTTCAACACTTCAAGCTCCCAGAGATATGTGTTTGTGGTTTACATAAAGGTGGGGAAATTCTACTTTAGACCCACACCTTAAATAATTAGGTTTCCCAATGGCAAATTTTGCAATTAGACCATATGTTTACAGTCAAGTATATGGCTCATATACTTGACAAGAGAAATTGTCTATAATTCGGGTCTAGAAAAATTATCCTTAATCCAGATGTGAGAGAAAATAAATTGAGAACATAAAATATTTTAAGCCTAGTCCCATGATAGGCCAAACCCAATATTATGGTGAGCCAGGACCCCTCTTTGGAGCAAAGTACTTTCCTGCACGAAGTAAATAACTTCTTCCTAAGCATGAAATGTTACTCTCCAGAGGGTATTTTAGTTTCCTGGAGTTTCTGTACGATTGAGATTGTTTAGTAAGTTTGAGCTGAATCTTGTTTCTTTTTCCATCTCTCAGGCTCTAGTCTAATCCTTGGCCAATGTTTGTTTTTCTTTTTTTTTTTTTTAATAACAAATCCCGTTCTACTGGATTCTTCACAAATTATGCAAATTATTTCATTGAAACAATCAAACAAAAGGTAACATTTAAAGACAGTTAAAAGTTGGGGGGAACACCCAAATTTTAAAGGAGATATTTAAAATCAGGAATCATTCCAAGTGTTTTAACAGTTAGGAAATTTGGGTTTATTTCTACCTGCTGTGTCTCACTGGGAAAAAGAATAAGGGAATGGGTACCTTGAGGGGGCAAAAAGACTGTACTACAAATTGCCTACTGGAAAGAACATTCATCAGCCTCCAAAGAAAGCATTGCCCACTCATGTGCTTATGCTGTTTTGGTAAGGGATATTCAGAATGAGTCAGGAGTTTGCAACTACAAGCTTCATATTTATATGATAAATAAGTCATAAAACTAATGATTTATGCCAAATTAAAATAAAGATTTTGATATATTTTGAGTGTGAATGGAAGTGAATTAAAAAGTTAAACATATAAATGTTTCATTAGAATCCTCATAGGTTACCATATAGGTAACAAACCTAAGAAAATGGCATTATTTTTTCACAATAATGAAAGTTATTCAAGTGAATATGTTTTCATATTTGTTAAAGTTTTCAGGAAGCGTAGATTCAAATTCGAAGAGCACCCAAATTTGAGGTTTATCCAAGGCACACGTTTCACATTAGTTTATTAAAATTACCATTTTTTGTCTGCTCCCTCTGTCAGTTATTGGAAAAATACGTCAGATTGAACTAGGATTGCAGATCTATCAACCACTCTGTATAATTTTGTCAGTTTTGTTTTATATATTTGGAGCATACATTGTCATGTGCATACAAGTTCAGAATTATTATATTTTCCTGATGGATTACTTAAAGAACTTACTATGTGATCCACATAATCTAGGTATGTTACATAATTTACTATTTTTAGTTCTTACAATAACTAAGAGGGAGATATTATTATCTTCATTTTATACTTAAGGGACAAGTTTAAGTTTGAAGAGCTTAAATAATTTACCCCAAGATCACAATCACTAAGTGGCAATGCCAAGATCTGCATTTAGATAGCTGGCTCCTACAATTGTGCTTTTTGATCAATATGACAAACTGTGTTTCTATCTTCTGTTACTACCTAGTGGCTACCTAAAAGTTACTACCTCTTCATCACTAAGAATAACTTTTACCATAGTTTATATTGTTGAATATTACTATAGTCATGTAAAAGAAATCCAGAATTTGACAGCCCCTAGCTGGTAAGGGGATTACACAGGCACCTACAACTAGATTTCTTTTATCTTTCTGTTCCATAGCTTGCAACCACAAGAACTCATGGTCTAGGAGAGCTAGTGAAACTCCAGTCAACACAAGTATACTGCATCTCAGAAGAAGGAAGAAAGGCAGAAAGGCAAACAAACACTTATCTCTCTACAACTGTGCTGTCTAATGTAGCACATAATCACCAGCTATAGATGATTACTGAGCATTTGAAGTGTGTCTAGTCTGAACTGAGATGTGCTGAAAGTGTAAAATACATACCAAGATTGGAAGACCTCATGCCAAAAATGCATGCAAATTGTCTCATTAATAATTTTATGTTGATTTTGTGTTGAAATTATAACATTTTGGGTATATTGCATTGAATAATGTATATTATTTAAAGTAATTTACTTGTATCTTCTTATTTTTTAAGTGAAGCTACCAGAAAACATTAAGTTATATATATGACTCTCATTTCGGCTTTTCTTATATTTCTATTGAGTATAATGATATAAAGAGCTCCCTTGGAATTCCCAGCCAACAACTTCTGCCTATACTCTACTGACAAAGATTTGTCCCATGGATAACTAATAAGGGAGACTGCAGAGTACAGTCTTCTGACTAAGCTGATTGTCACTTCCAATTACCACTAAGGGAGCACTGGAGGATGGAGACTTGGGGAGACAACTGGCAGCCTTTCCTCCCTTTTAAGAAACTGCCTCCTTTATGAAAAACCACAAACTGTTTCCAGAGTAGCTGTGCCGTTGTTCATTCCCCCACACTCACAGCACTTAGTACAGCTTGTGTTTGAGTTTAGGCATTCTAAAAGGAATGTAGTGGTATCCCATTATGGTTTTAAGTTTGATTTCCCTAATGACTAATGATGATGAACATTTTTATATGCTTATTTGACATCTGTATCATTTCTTTGGTAAAGAGTCTTTTCAAATCTTCACTCATTTAAATTTTTCTTATTATTTAGTTGTTATAATTCTGGATACAGGTCTTCTTAAGATAAAAGCTTTGCATATATTATCTCCCAGTTGTGACTTCTCTATTTATTTTCTTATCAGTACCTTTTGTGGTTTTGTATTTCTGATAAAGTTTAACATATCAATATTTTTAATACAGATATGCTTTTTTATCCTTTCTAAGAAAACTTTGCTTAACCCCAGATCACAAAGCTCTTCCCTTATTTTTTAATAGATTTTTTCAATCTTACTACTTATATTTAGATGTATGCTTTTAGTTAATTTTTTATATGGGAGAAATGATGGACCATTGATTCACCTCATCACTTGAGTCTAAAATCTTATGGAAGATTCCTTCCATTTCCAGATGCTGCCTGAAGAGAAAGAAAAGATGAGGAAGAAAAGCTTAACACTGAATATTTATGTCAAAAGGCTGAATTAAACTGGGAAAGTGTTAAGCAAAATTTAAATTCAAAAGTGACTAATTTAGTCAGTTGGGAAAATTTAAACTTCTTTCCATAATGGGTAGTTATATGAGCTTATAAACAAGTTGGAGTTATAGAAAATGAAACTCTCTCTCTCTAAATCTGCTATAGGGCATAGATTTTAAACCTGCTGTAATTAAATCAATATGTTAACAAAATATGAGGGCTGTCCGGAAATAATCCAGCCACTGTTAATATAATGAGACTGGTTTGCATGATATCAATGTAACCTGTCAGCCAAATAGAGTGGACTGGAATGCACATGGGTGAACAATGTAAATATCACTGTACTAGGCAGTGGGGGCGGTAGACACTGTTGAGTGAACATGTGTACTGTGTGGTTGTTGCATTCAAAATAACTGAGTGAGTAGAGCAATGAAACTGCAGCAAATTTTGCATTAAGCTAGAACATTCCTCCATGGACATTTTTCAGATGATTCAGAAGGCTGCAGCTATGGGCAACTGGAGATTGGTAGCTTCATCATGACAACATGCCAGCTCATGCGTCGCATATCCTACAGAGTTTTTTGTTGAAACATCAAATCATCCAGGTGACTCAGACCCCCTATGGCCCAGATTTGGTACCTTGTGACTTCTTTTTCCAAAACTAAAATCACCTTTGAAAAGGAAGGGATTTCAGGCTGTCATGAGATTCAGGAAAATATGACAGGGCAGCTGATGGTGATTGGGAGAACTGTGTGAGGTCCCAAGGCGTCTCCTTCAAAGGGGACTGAGGTGTCATTGTCTATGTACAATGTTTCTTATATATTGTATCTTCTTCAATAAATATCTCTATTTTTCATATTACATGGTGTACACCTTCTGGATAGACCTCATATCTGTTTATAAGACTCATATTGTACATCTTTTAATAAGAATTTTAAAAGGAAATGCTATTCTTATTAAGATTAAAAATAATAACCCCCCCAAACCATTTTGACTCCTGTTACTAAGGAGGAAAGGTGAACAACATCCATCTAGGATTGATCTCTCTCTCCAGCCACTGTTCCCACTATCACATTAGCCACCAGTGGGAAAAACTCTCCCTTTAACACTGCACAGACAACCATTCCTTTAATTTTCCATAGATTATCTAATACAAGGCTGTGACATTTCATGCAACTTCATTGAAGTCCTGAAGACAGCAAAAGAAAATAACAGAATCTAGGCAATCTGGGCTACAGAATCAGGCTAAATGTGAAGCCAGTTTTCTACCAACAGGCTCTTTCCTTGTATTCTTTATGTGACAGATACCCTTTTAAAACTCCCTAGGTAAAAATTCCTTCCTGGATATACAGACTCTTTAGTGTGGAATACAAGACAAAATGCCTACACTATTAACTCCCATTTCCACAGATTTTGCCCACCATGTTTAGTTCTGGTGGGAGAGCCCATCCACTCCATGAGTTACTGAAGCTGAGAACTGACCTTACCCCTTAAGAAACTGAAACTATCTCAACTGAAAAGGAATGTTCCTCTTGATAACCATACGTTAATAAAATATCCCACATGTTCCTAAAGAAGGAATTGTGTCTTCACACTAATCATGAACTAAACATTGCTTGAGGAACAAAAAATTTTCAATACCCAGTTCATGCACTCAAGGAATTTACAGTCTACTTAGGGGTGCGAGGTACATAAGCAAAATAAACCAATAGTACAGAGGAAGTGGCATACTATTTCATAGCACTTCAGAAAAAGTAGACATTATTGTGAAAAAGGTTGGGCTTAAGTCAGACCTTGAGACATCAAACTGAAGGAAGGAACTTCCAACAGGGACATGGTGTACATAAAGGTGAAGGCAGTGGAACAGGAAAAATTTTAAAGGACAGCTCATAACACAGTGAGTTTGCCTATAGAAGGAGATATGAAATAAGAATAGAAATGGAAAGTTAGAACTTGAACTTCCTCTTTTAGGAATTGGGTGCTAACAAAAATTTTCTGAGAAGTATGAATTCATGATGTAAAGCATGGTTTTAAGATAATTAATCCAGAAGTGGAGATTGGAATGCTGCCTGGGGAGATCTCAAAGACAGTCAAGCCAGTTCCGAGGCTGTTGATTGTAATGATACATTTCTGATATAAGAATTTGACTTAGGATAATAATTAGTGTGACAGTAAGAATAAAGGAGATAAAAACCAAAGAAATCAGAAGGAAAACTAAGTTTCATGAGAATCAAGGTACTTGACTGTTACAAACCTAGGAGGTTGTTTTCTTTTTTGTTTAATTTTCTTTTCTATTAAATGTATTGGTGTAAATGTAACAGTGGTAACAAAAGGTTTCAGGTGCAAATATTTTTAAATTATATTTACTGATTTATCCCAACAGGGTATGTCTTCGTAGTTCATGGTGTTTTTCTAAATCCTCTGAATTTGGCTAATTGTACAAATGTATATAACTCATCCATATGTGTGATGCACATGCACACACACACACACACACTGGATCACTTTAGGTACTAAAAGTGAAACTGAGCTAAGCAACAATGCTTAAAGTGAAGACGACCTATAGCAGAGATCCATCTGTCACTTCCCCACCACACTTTTCCTTTGCTTGAACTCATCTCACCAAAATCCAGTAATTGAAGCTTCAAAGAATGTTTTAATATAGCAAATTTCTTCCAGATAATTAAAAACCAAACCATACCACTCAAGCCATCTCACAGTACTGACAGGTCAGTTATGTGTTGGTCAAATATTAAATCTTGATGCATATCTCACTCCTGACAACAGTGGATTTGCCACTAGGAGTCAGATATTGCAAATACTTTTCACTGTGGCCTACAGGGTCTAGACTTGAAGCAGAGGCTGTGAATATTAGTACTTGGCGTGGAATTCCCCCCACTCCTTTTCCTCTTCTTTTTATTTATGAGAATGTCAGGTAAGCAGGCTTTATCCTGGCATTTCAGTGGGCAACAGTTAATTTCCTTTCAGGTGGAACTTTTTTTTAATTGGTTTTGTTTTAACTATATGTTTTGCTGAAAGTGCTTTTATGCCGGTGAAAATCTAGACAAAGAAAACTTTTATGGAAAATAAACCAAATAGAATGCACTGAGCCAGGATTTCTTTGCAGGACATGTTCCTTAGGCTATTTCTGAGAGGTTATTTATGGATGGCTGTTTATACCCTGGAGCCTGACTTCATCTCTTGGTGAAGTGAAATGACTCTGTGTTTAGTACATTGGTCTGCCACCCCTGGGAATGGCTGGATGTCAAGTATTTACCCCTGTGGGGCTGAATAGAAATCAGAGATGTACAGAGAAAATAGAAATCAAATCCAGTGTCCTTGGGAATCAGAGAAATTTCAAAGTAAATGAATGTTTAAAGGAAAACATTTGAAATAAGATGATAGCATGGTGCAACTTTCTTTATTGGAATGGGGGGAACCCTCTGAAATATAAAGTTACTTCAAGCAGAAACGTATTTTCATCTCATGACTTTCCTGGTGGCCACACCCATCCCATCCCCTCACCTGGCTCTGTACCAGGCCCAGAGGGAAAGACTTAACATTTTTATTTTTTTAATTGAAAACGGATGCTGCACCTTGTTTTTCATGCCTGTATTTTTCATTAGAAAAAAAAAAAAAAGAACACCTAGCCAAGTATTAGTTTTGTACCTCTGCAACCTCATAAAACCCAGGAATCAAAATTTGATGCTCAGCTTTATAGAGAGTCATACTGGAAACATTGAGAAACTCCCAAATAAGTTTACTGTCTTCTCAAGACATTTCAAATGATGTGCCTGCCTCTTGCATCCTCCCTCTTGCAGAGTTTTCCTTTGATACCATACTTCCTGTATTGTCAGGAACAAAGCAATATTTAAAAGGTTAAGTCAAATAAACCCAGCTACAAAAGGACATATAAAATAATCATAGTCATGAATGGCAAGGAAGGAGGACAGCCCCTAAAACCATAAAGGGAACGCCTCATGGATGGCTGCACTTTAAGTGAGCTATGCACCACTAGATGCTTTCAAAATTCAGAGGACAAAGTATAGACATGTTTGTACATTTCTCTTTCATTTGACAAGTTTAGTTTTTTAAAATTAGATCTTTAATTAGATTTAATTAGTAGGGCAGCATACTCTCCTGCTTCCACATATGGAGTTAGGAAGCTTGCTTTGGTGGGTTCCATTTTCAAACTTGTGCTCTACCAAGAGGCAAGAACAATTCTATCTCCTTTCTAAAAACCAGAAAGACACCAAATTCCAGCTTGATCTGCTCAGTCTCAGAACCAGCATCCATTTGAAATATGGTCCAAGCAACTCACTAGAACCTTGGGAAGGCAGTAATCACAGGCTGCCCTGCCCTCTCTGGAAATGACAGCATTTGGAAGGCTGCTCAACACACGGGATTTCAAAGTAAATGTTTGGCAGCTTTGGAAGTCCTCAAGCTTGGCAAGGCAAATATAATCAACAAAGGGGCATTACTTGCAATAGCATTTAAAAATATAAGTCCTGGCTTTGGCCAGGTAGCTCAGTTGGTTAGAGCATCATCCAGATATGCCAAGGTAGCAGGTTTGACTTTCAGGGCACATACAAGAAGCAACCTATGAATAAATAAACAAATGGAACAACAAAAATTGATGTCTGTCTCTCTCTCTGAAATCAATAAATTTAAAAATAATTAAAATATAAGTCCTTGCAGACTGAAGACCTGAGTGCTCCGATAGGCCCTTATGATGTTTGCCCCTCTGCACCAAGAAGGGACATTGCTAACACAAGCAGCCTTTGTTTTAATGAGTGCAGCAAGCAGCCCTCCCCATTGCCCTCTCCTCTCCTTTCAGTGCTCCTTAGTTTACAATTGTCCTCAACCCCCTTAGCTAAAAATTGTTACTAAGAAAAATTCCACAGAAACCAAAAGAAAAGAGCCAGGCCGAGAATGGGCTTTTAAAGAGCTTTTCCAGACTGAGTCGGCAGAGCTGTCTGCAGGGAATGAGAGGCTGAGCTATTATTACTTGAATGGGTTTCAGCTCTGGGGATGTCCCTTAACGTTAGTAAGATAGCTCAGTTAAAAATAACATCACATTCTTTCCTCTACTCCTTACCCCCAAGTAAGGGCGTCACATTTAAATAACTTGAGGTTTAAAGTGACAAAAGCCAGAAAATTGAAAATTAAGGGAGGTTCGAAGCTCTATCTCCAAGCTCTGCCTTAGAGTGTGAAAAAAACAGGCTCAATGGAGCGAGCTAAGGATGACTGCCAACTTTAGCCCAGGGTTAACAGAACTCGGTGTCTTCTCGAGTACTGAAGCAGTGGATGTGAAGGAATGCTGGTTAAAGGGGAAAAAAACAAGTTAAGGTGGGGGTGAGACGTACAAGGTATGAAATTATAGCCTCTGACCAAGTGCTTTAGATTTAGCAAAGGAAAGCACTTGGTTCTCATGCACTTGGCAAAAACTTTGTTGTTTGATTAATGGTACTCAGAGTTTTCTGTGTTCCATCCTTTCCCTTTTTATTTTCACCATTGCAAACACACACAAATTCCATTTTTCATTTTCATGGAAACCTTTTTATTTGAATTAAAAAAAGAAATGCTCAAATGGAATATCAATTTTGGTACAGTATTTGAATTTTGTAGCTCATGGACTACTAGATTAAAGCAGCTGTGAGGATGTCATTAGAGGCTGTGATTGGCCAATGGCTGAGTGTGAATCAATATCACCCACTAATTTGGAGAAGGAAAGAGGCTGGCTCTGGACCTACGTCCATAGGTTCCTTCAAGTTGTACAATTATTTTGACTACTTTTCGAACTGTGATTTTTAAACTGGAGTATTTTCAAGCAAAAACTTGCAAAATGTTTACAATGTCAAGCTACTTTGATTCCATTATATTTGTGCATATTTTTACAATCAAATATGAAATTTAAATTACATATAAAAGTGTGATTTTCTATAGTATTAGTGCCATCTATACTCTCGTGCAATGTCAGATAAACTTCACTTTTTTTTCATTTTGAAAACCAGTCTAATTTTCAGGCAATTACCAATGTAGTTTATCTCCATACAAAACTTATATTTCTTGTTTGCCTCCTTCTGACTCTAGTTTGTTATACATACCTCAGATTGAACTTTAAAGGTCTCTAATCATATGCTGCCACTAGTATGTCCTATTCATGGAACTAAAGAAAAAAAGCCCATGTCCTACATATTTGTTAGAGAAAATTAGGAAATCATCCCATTTCCATTAGTGCACAAGCCAGCATCTCCTCATAGCATGCTTGGTGCCTGCAGCCACATTTGGTAAAATGCAATATGCATAGTTTCCAAAACTGGAAGGATAGCCACAAAAACAACGGCTCCACTAAGGCCATGTCATAAACAGAGCTCTGTGCTTAACCCTCTGGGTTCCTTACTGATGCACCTAACTTTGACGTTTTATGTAACCTTGTCTTTCCCACACAAAGAAGATGACACTGACCAACAACAGCAGTACTGTCACCTTAGGGTGTGTGTGTGTGTGTGTGTGTGTGAGAGAGAGAGATTCTGATGCATTTCACAAAGCCATCTAGTGCTTTGCTATCTAGTCTCTTAACAGCACATTTTAAATGGTGGCCAGTGTCTAAGATTAGACACCCAATCTATGGCCGGAGGAGAGAAATCAACAGGCCCACACGTGAATTAGACCTCTGATATCTGACTTCACTAATATCTTCAATTTAAGAACTAACCAGCCTTACGGATACAAATGTGCTGCCATTTTGCCTTTCAAGGAGAGGATCCCACTCTGAAGCCCTAGAAGTCAGTGATGCAGATACTGGCTGGATCAGCTTATGAGGTAGGAAGTAGGGGGACTTCCACCTCGGACACTGCTACCTCACTAGCTGTCTGACCTAAGAGGGCTAGCCACTTATTATTCTTTTAAATTTGGGATAAGATTGACCTTATGCAGTACAATTATGTAAGACAGTGAAAAAGTATGTATTGGGGTGACTGACAAAAGCACTCAGTAAATGGTAGCTAGAATACTTATTGTTATTTCATTCTGCATAACTCTCTATTAGTTTTCTCCCCAGCTTTAAGCAGTATTCTGCCTTTTAAATTCCCTACCGTTAGAATTTTGGAAGGTTTGAAAGCAGAAGCAGCGTGAAAGCATCAGTTCTTTCTTTTCATAACCAGGGGTGTTTAACCTACTTTTTGGCCTCTCTGGGCCACATTGGAAGAAGAAGAGTTGTCTTGGGCCACACATTAAATACACAAACACTAATGAAAACTGATGAGCTATATATATATATTTACGTAAATTTATGATTTGTGTTGGGCTGCATTCATAGCCATCCTGGGCCACATGCAGCCCACAGGCCACAGATTAGACACCCCTGGACCCACTGAAGACATCAGTAAAGTGTCCTGATGAGGAAGGCAGGAGGGAGACCTCTGTTCAGAAACTAAGTTGCCAAAGGAGAAGCCCTGAGAGCTTTGTGTCCTGCACCTGAGAGTCTCTGCCCCGGGAAGGAGGGAGAGTAGGGTGTTCCAAATGGGAGGAAGAGGTGTAGACTGAGGCTAACTTCACACTCAGGCTGCATCTTTCTTGCTTGTTTGTTTCATTTATGACAGACTAATAAATCTTAGTTTAAAAACCCAATCATTATTTAAATACCAATTCCAAAGATAACAGAGCAGAAGGGGATGCTTAGAACTGGGTCTGATTCTGCATCTTCAGTGGCTGACTTAGTGACTTTGGGGTCCCATAGGCAGACACAGGATCAGAGGGACTGAAAATTAGCTATTCTCTAGGGACTGAGGGCTGGCCATTCTCCTACTCATGTCACCTCAGAGAGCCATCACTTTTTTTTCCTTTCCAGAAACAAAAAGCCAAGAAATCTCGGATGAAGACTAAGCAAAGCTGTGTGACCCCGAACATCCCCCTTAACCTCCTTGCTTTTTTACTTGAAAATGTGGTTAACAACGCTCAGCTTTCTGAAGACACAGGGTTGAAGCAGAAAAACACTTTGAGTTTTTTTCCCCCATGATAAAAGCATTATAACATAAAAATGAAATGAGGTGTTTGTCCTTTCTGCTTATTCAAGGTGATGGATGGGTATAACTTATATTTTTCAGTTCACTCATTTTATGAACATAAGTTAAATTTTTAATATGTGGTTCTATGAACTGTATTCAGGCACACAGAAAAAGTGGCGCCATGACTCAACTGTGAGTTTCCTTCCTTCAAGACATAGAGCAATCAAACTCACTAAAACAAACTGAATCATTCTCAGTCTGTGCGTCAGGTCTGGGAGTAAACAGGCCCTATGATTTGATCCTGCTGAGAATTAGGTTTCTGATAGAAGTACAATGGAAACACTGAGTTAAGTCTTGGTTGTACTTTTTATGATCAGCTTGGAAGGCTTTTGTCTTAACAACTCTGAAAGCATTTCCCCCAAGTATTCCATTTTCTAAAACAGACCTTTACCCATTTACCCATCTCAAATTATCTAATCCTTTAGTTCATGAAATGCTTTCCAAGGAACTCCAGTTTTGTAAAATGTTAAAAGAAAGTATGTAAAGAAAAACAAACAAAAAAGCTTTTTCTCATCAAGTATATGTTGGGTAAACAAATCAGTCAGTTCTTTATATTACAGTACATCTTGGAAACTTTATAACATCTTAATACTTACCATGACTTTTAAGAAGAGGATATGCTGCATAGCATTTCCAAAATTTATTTTACCAAAGAAATATTTGTTTCAAAGAACATCTCCTAGAAACACAATGGGACAAACTGGAAAAATCTGTCTGGGAATGAAGCATTTTTTAAAACCTAAATTCTTACCCTTAAGACAAGTACAACCCCCAGACCCAGGCATCAGCTAAGCAAATGTACCAGGACAGTATATTCTGTACAAAACTAGAATACTTAAAAGAAATAGTTGATTTCTTCCATCAAAAGGGAGTTGTCTAAAGACAGCCAAATATTCACATTCTTTTTTAAAACAATTTTTTTTCATATATAGAAATGACATGGAAAGTCATTTCATATGGATGTGGAAAGTTTGGTGGGGGGGAGGAAAATGAAATAAAAATCATCCATCCCTTGTTGCTCAGCTGTTTGATATATATCCTGTCTTTTTTGTCTTCATGATATGTATAGACACATACATCTTTGTATATTTTATATATATAACTTTTCCATTATTTTCCATTTTATTTCAGCTAATTAGAATTCTCCATTCCTATTTAAAAATCACAGTTTACAATGGTTACAAAATATTTCATCATATGGATATATATAGTTAATTTCTGTTGTTCAATCTTTATGCTGTTTCTAATTTTTCACTATTATAAAGAGAGCTATTGTGAATATCCCTACACATAAATCTTTGTCTGTATTTGTTTATTTCCTTAGGATGGATTCCTAGAAGTGGAATTATTGTGTATAATGGCATAGATTTTTCCAGGCTCTGTATACACTAAAGCCTGAGAGCTTGCCAGAATATTTATGTCAATCTGCACTCCAATGGTGTATGAAAGTGGACAGTGGAGTCATGACCATGGTAGTTTAGGTATATCTAAATAAAAATATCTAAAGGAATTCTTTATCCTAAATCTTCTGAAGATAAAGCAAGAATTTTTAGGGAAATTATTATACTTATACTCTATGTTAAAATTCTATCCATTTTTATCATACATGTGTATGTATATGATATCAATTTATAATTCTGGCACATAAAGAAACTACTAATAATTTGCAAGTAAAAAGATAATTAGTTTTAATTCAGACATTACTTATCTTTCTCCATGAAACTCATTTTTCCATAATATTCTCTAAAGTACAATTTCATGTTCTAAGGCTATAATGACTAACTTTAGATTTTTATTTATACATTTGCTAAAATTACAGTTTCTTACCTTTAACTGTTTTGATTAGTTGGTACCCTTTCCTGTGCTCATATCCCTAATCTTCTTGTTTCTAGAATATACCCTTGTACTTACTGGTTTCTCTTTCTATAAATTCTTTCTCCATTTTTTTGTTCATTGACTATTATTTTCTTTATATGTCTATGCAAATATCACCACTAAAAAGCATACTGCCTGTCTCCCTCTTTCTTTACATAATTTTTTCTAATGATTATTATTTGACTTCATATTATTTTTTAATTTGTGTATTGTTTCTTTTCCCCTCCCAATAAGAATGCCAAATCCATACAGTCAGAAATTATATCTGTTTTATCTACTAACATGCCCATAAGTGTCTGGCACATAGTAGCAGCTCAATAAATATTTGATGGCAGAATTAATGAATGAAGTAATTTTTCCTACATCCAACTTCCTTTGACAAAAACTGTTCAGCTGCTAAACTTGCTAATGAAAACATGTGTGTGATTGTTTGTACCTTTTTCAAAGTTCAGATTCTATATCTGCCTTCTTCCTAGACCATGTATTTTCTCCTGTGGGGTCAGAGATTTTAGTCACAGGCAATGTTAAGAGGAAGAGCTCTTAAACACTATTAAATGAGAAGAAGAGTTATTTTCTGCTTAACCTCAAATCTGTGAATTGATCTCCCACTAAGCAGAAATATGAATACTATAATGCTTTATGTTCAATACTTTTTACATCTGCCTGAGCTCAGGGGTGTTATTATTTCCTTATGTTATAGCTGATATTATGAGGCTGGACAAGAATCTAGCTCTCAAATAGATCTGTGGTGACAGGTGTACTGGTGGGGGTGGGCAGGTATGGAGATCTGGTTAGTATGAATAATGTGTTGTTAGTGCTTTTACCATCTTTTTTCTCCCTCTCTCACTTAATCTCAAGAAGATCTCAAGAAGTGACCTCCTACTTCTATGTTGATTGGAAGGTGGCATTTAGCTGCACCCCTCACTTACAATTAAAGACTCAGGAAATATAGCATAAAATAATGGTGTAGGGTTAAACTTATGAGTTGTAGTTTCATTGCCTCTTCCTGGGAAACTGGTAAAAATCAATTAATTCTTCAGGGCCTTAGTTATTTCATCAGAAAGTGAGAAATAGGATAGATCATCTCTGAGTTTCTATATTCTAAGATTATGATCTATGGCAGAGCTTTCCAAGTGTTATGCACGGAATTATGAATTCCAGAAATGTCCTTAGATAGCACATGGGTCAGAGGGGTTCCAGTGGACAAGGACAAATAAGTGAAGGAAACTCCAAGCATCATAATCCTTTAAGAAATGCAGGTTGCACATTAGCATATTAAGTGTTGATTATTAATTATGTCCCCTCTATATTCTATTTATAGACTCAAGATTCTTAATCTTTTACACATTAGTTCTTAGATAGGAGTAGCACTATTTCCTTGATTATTTTACTTTTTCTTCTCTTTACCTTCTTCAGATAAATAATACATTTCTTGAAATTCAGTGGTTGAAGCTCAATACATATTTTAAAAGATGCATCACGATTTGGATATGCACAGGACAATGTTCCCTGTGGTTTCATAATAATTTCTGATCATAATGAAAATGTGATCTCTATAAGTGGCAGCAGTAAAAATGGTTCATGGAAGAAATGTTTTTGGGGAACATCTTCAGACACAACTCTTAAAAGATTTTTTCCTTAGAAGGTGGATCCATGCTGACAGCAAACTCCCAACAAACAAAATTCCAGGACCAGATGGCTTCACAGGTGAATTACACCAAACAATTAGAGAAGAACTAACACCTATTTTCTCAAACTATTCCAAAAAATTGAAGAGGAAGAAAGCCCCCTAAACTCATTCTACAAGGCCAGCATTACCCCGATAGCAAAAAATCAGACAGATAAAACAACAACAAAAATAAAACTACAAGCCAATATTCCTGGTGGACATAATTGCAAAATTAAAAAAAAACACATTTGCAAACCAGATTCAGCAATACATTGAAAAAATCATATACCATCATCAGATAGGATTTATCTGGGATAGCAGGGATTTAGCAGGGATTCAAGAATGGTTCAATATCCTCAAATTAATTAATGTGAAACAACACATTAACAAAACCAAGCATAAAAGTTATATGATCATTGAAGTAGATGCAGAAAATAAAAACATGAGACAAATATAAACATGCAATTATGAATAAAAAAAACAAAGTGAGTATAGAGGAAACAAACCTCAAGATAATAAAGTTCACACATGACAAATTCATAGCTAATATCATACTTGATGTAAAAAAAAGCTCAAAGCTTTTCCTCTAAGATCAGAAACGAGAAAAGAATGTCAACCCTTACCAGTTTTATTCAACATTGTATTGAAAGACCTAGCTGCAGCAACTAGAGGAGAAAAACAAATAAAAGGCATTCCAACTGGAAAGGAAGAAGTAAAATTGTCACTATTCACAGATGGTATAATACTATGTATAGAAAATCCTAGAGATTCCACCAAAAAACTATTAAATCTAATAAGTGAATTCAGGAAAGCTGCAGAGTACAAAATTAATATGCAGAAATCTATTTCATTTTATATACTAATTAAGAACTATTAGAAAGAGAAATTTAGAAAACACCATTTACAATCGAGTCAAAAAGAATAAAATACTCAGGAATATATTTTACCAGTACAGGTAAAAACCTATATTCTAAAAACTATAAACACTGAGGAAAGAAATTAAAAATGACACAAACAAATGTAAGACTATCTATACTGTGCTCATAGATAAGAAGAACAATCTATTTAAATGTTCATACTCCCCAAAGCAAACAACATATTCAATGCAATACCTATCAAAATCTAGTGGCATTTTTCACCAAACAAATCATCCTAGAATTTATATGGAACCATGAAAGACCCCAAATAGCCAAAGCAATCTTGAGAAAAAAGAACAAAGTTGGATGTATCACATTGCCCAATTTTGAAGTATATTACAAAGCCATAGTATTCAAAGAAGTATAGTACTGGTGCAAAAACAAAAACATAGATCAATGAAACAAAACAGAGAGCTTAGAAATACATGCATACTTATAAGGTCAATTACTCTATTCAAAAGGAGCTAAGAACGTACAAGGGGAAAAGGACAGTCTGTATAATAAACAGTGCTGGGAAAACTGGCCAGATACATGTAATAAAATAAAACTGGATTATTTTCTTACAGTATATACAAAACACCCCCTCAGAATCTGTTAAAGTTTTAAATGAAAGATCTAAAACCATTAAACTCCTAAAACACATAACTTTTTACATCAGTCTTAGCAATATTTTTAGATATGTTTCCCCAAGCAATGGCAACAAAAGCAAAATTTTTTAAAAAATGTACTGCAATAATATAAAAAGATTTGTACATTGAAGGAAACCATCAACAAAATGAAAAGACAACCTACTGTATGGGAGGAGAAATTTCCAAATGATGAATTCGATAAGGGAATATTATCCAAAAATATTTGATAAGGGAATATATATCCAAAATATCCTATATATAAAGACTCACAGCTCAACATCAAAAAAAAGCTAAGAATCTGGTTAAAAAATGGGCAGAGGACCTCAGTAGAAATTTTTCCAAAGAAGATACACAGATGGTCAACAGACATGAAAACATGCAGAGCATCACTCTACATCAGGGAAATGCAAATCAAAATGACAATGAGATAGGACTTCATACGTGTTAGAATGGCCATCATCAAAAAGTCAACAAACAAGTGCTGGTGAGGTTGTGGAGAAAAGAGAACCCCCACAAACTGTCTGTGGGATTGTAAACTGGTGCAGGAACCAGGCAAAACAATATGGAGGTTCCTCAAAATATTAAAAATTGAAATACCATAAATCCTAACAATTCTACTTCTGGGTATTTTTCTGAAAAAAAGAAAAGCACTAATTTGCAAAGACACATACACCCCTATGTTCATTGCAGCATTACTTTCAGTAGCCAAGATATGGAAATAAGCAAGGTGCTCATCAATAGATAAATGGGCAAAGATGATATAGAATTACTGGGCCATAAAATGAATAAAATCTTGCCTTTGTGACAACATGAATGGATTTAGAGGGTATTATGCTAAGTGAAATAAGTCAGACAAAGACTGATACCTTATGATTTCATTTATATGAGGAATCTAAAAAAAAAACAAATAATTAAACAAAACATAAACAGAATCACAGATACAGAGAACAAACTGATGGTTGCCAGGGGAAGGATAAGAGGGGAATGGGTGAAAAAGGTAAAGGGAACTAAGAAGTACAAAGTTCTAGTTATAAAATAAATTTTATGAGGATGTAATATACAGCACAAGGAATATAATTAATATTATAACCGTGTACAGTGACAGTTACTAGACTTATTGTGGTGATCACTTTGTGAGGTATATAAATGTTGGATCACTACGTATAACTGAAAGTAATATATATTGTATGTCGACTATATTCAAAAACAAAAGATTCTTGCAGAGATGCTACCTCCCTTAAATGTTAGTCTTTGTCTTCATTTTGCCTCTAGATTCTATTCCACAAGCCACATGTGGCCCAGGATGGCTGTGAATGTGGCCCAACACAAAATCATAAATTTACTTAAAACATTATGAGATTTTTTTTGTGATTACGTGTTGCAATCTGCTTGCTGTCATCTAAAAGAGTGGCCCAAGACAACTCTTCTTCTTCTACTGTGGCTCAGAGATGCAAAAGGTTGGACACCCCTAATCTAGAAGGAATAAATGATTGCCTCTTTTACCTAATATTCCTTTAAAAAAATGAAAGTTACCACTGGAATTTTTTCTTGGTCAGAATAAGTGTCCTAGATCATTTACTTCAGAGGCAGCAAATCATTGGCCTGTGGTCTTGATCAAGTTTGGAGACAGTTGGTCCACTCCACACAGTGATTTCTGTTGCAGGATTGCTTTCATTAATTGAGTCGATACATAGAAATTGGGTGGCTTTGCATAAATACCCACTATTCAACTTTCACTGGAAAAAATGAGGAGTCTGATAGCACTGGGTGGGTATTCCTACACTGCAATAATTGCTAAAGGTGGGTGGTGTTTGCCTTCCTTAGAATTAGCCTTAGTTTTTCAGTGCACCACAAACAAAATCATTCTCCATTGTGTTTTACATATCCTGAGGCAGACTGCCAGCTTTTGTTTATCATTAGGCTTGTGCTGTTTTGTTTTGTTTTTCCCCTGGTAGCAGAGAAATACTTCTCCGCCACTATTTCATTCAGTTTTTTTTATATTAGCAGCCCAATACTGTAAGTGCTTGCATGCACAACTCATGCATTAGAGCTTGCTCAGGAGACCTAGTTTCTTTTTTTCTAATTTTATTTTATTATTATTTTATTTTATTGATATTATAGTTGTTCCATTTTCTCCCTTCACTCCCCTCCACCCTGCACTCTCCCACTCACATTCCCCCGCTTTAGTTCATGTCCATGTGTCATAAGTTCTTTAGCTTCTACATTTCCCATACTATTCTTGCCCTCCCCATCGATTTTCTACCTATCATCTATGCTACTTATTCTCTGTACCTTTTCCTCCTCTCTCCTCCTCCCATTCCCCTGTTGCTAACCCTCCATGTGATCTCCATTTCTGTGGTTCTGTTCCTGTTCCAGTTGTTTGCTTAGTTTGTTTTTGTTTTTGTTTGAGGTGTGATTGTTAATAATTGTGAGTTTGCTGTCATTTTACTATACATGTTTTTTATCTTCTTTTTCTTAGAGAAGTCCCTTTAACATTTCATATAATAAGGGCTTAGTGATGATGAACTCCTTTAACTTGACCTTATCTGAGAAGCACTTTATCTGCCCTTCCATTCTAAATGAAAGCTTTGCTGGATAGAGCAATCTTGGATGTAGGTCCTTGCCTTTCATGATTTGGAATACTTCTTTCCTGCCCCTTCTTTCCTGCAAGGTCTCTTTGGAGAAATCAGCTGACAGTCTGATAGGAACTCCTTTGTAGGTAACTGTCTCCTTATCTCCTACTGCTTCTGGGATTCTCTCCTTTATTTTAATCTTGGCTAATGTGATTATGATGTGCCTTGGTGTGTTCCTCCTTGGGTCCAACTTCTTTAGGACTGTCTGAGCTTCCTGGACTTCCTGGAAGTCTATTTCCTTTGCCAGATTGGGGAAGTTCTCCTTTATTATTTGTTCAAATAACTTTTCCACTCTTAATTTTCATCACTCTTCTGAATGAGACTTATAACCTCTCTTTGCTGTTTAAATGGAACCCATAATTGAACACAGTGTTTTTGAGGATGTCTAGCCAAAGTACAAGTATAGTCAAAGATTATTTACATGGTATTAAATTGAATATGAAATAAAATAATAAGTCTTCTCAAAAAACTACCATATTTTTCAGACTATAAGACACACTTCTTCCCATGCAAATTTGGGAGGAAAATGAGGGTGTGTCTCATAATCCAAATGTAGCTTACATTTACATTGGTGAAATATTACGTTATTTATGTTATTAAATATTTTACCACATTTTTTGCTTCAAGTTTTTTTCCTATTTTCCTCCTCTAAAACCTAGGTGCGTCTTATGGTCTAAAAATATGGTAAGTTATTTTCAAACATGCTGCACTTAAGCCAGGTCTGTCTCATCCAACACTTATTTACATGGAGTTTAGCCCAAAGAGCAGTACCTTACATATTACAAGTCACCTGTGAGATGTTCATTATTTCAGCAGTGAGGAGAGGACCGAACACAAATTAAGAACTAGAATATCATCTGTGTTCTTCCACTTACCAGCTATGTGCTCTCAGTTACGTCTGTGTCTACTGGGCCTCAGTTTCCTATTTTTTTTTTTTTTTTTTTAGTGATTGTACTACACCTCTATGATTCAAAATACCTTTGTCCTAAAAAAGTGTTCTGAAAATAATTTTGTACCTTTGTCCTAAAAAAAATCCTGAAAATAATTTTATAGCTTTAACAGAATTATTCTGTTTTTGCACACTAATTTCCCAGTGCTTTAGCATATTCCAGAATGTACTCAATCTGACACTTTCTTAAAGGTTTGTACTATTTCTAAGGTTTTCCTTGTTGGAAGCCTTCTTGTTCATCCTTTGTACACACTTCTATTCTGAAATTATCAGAGAAATTGTCTTGCTTTATATTCCTCTATTTCCCTTCTTATTGTGATCAGGTATATAAAATAATTAGAATTTAAATTTTGGACATATTTTTAATATTATCTACCAATTTTATTTCTGAAATATTTTTAGGCACGGAGATAGCCCTTTTTGTGTGTTTTGTTTGTTTTGACATTTTTATTCTTATTCTTCTAATATCTAACATGCCCATTTAATATGCTTAGTTCCAATCCCACCCCTCAGTTATCAACGTACTACAGTTTATATGGCATGTTATTCCAATCTACCAAAAAGAAGATCTAAACATTCAGGCCATTGTATTTTCTTTAGCTTTTTGGTCTAAAAATCTTAAGCAAAGGAAGCTAGGAACTTGCCAGATGCTTTGCTTTTAACCAAATTAGATTTCCAGTAAATGCTTCTGATCTTTCCTAGATACTCTGATTTTAATGAAATGCTATTACATACTCAAATGTCGATCAATATGAGCTTTAAAAATAATTAAGAGAAAGGGTAGAGTCAGAAATTATAAGCTAAAAATATGTTTAAAAATGAGAGAACATACAGAAAAACAGAATGTTCACTTTCTTATTCTCATTCATCTAAGCCCATGTCAGAGTAATAGAAATTTGAATTGTGCCTGATTGGATGCAAGAGTTGGTTTTAAGAAACCCTGAACTGACAACTAACCAATGTTTTGACCATTTCTTCTTGTAATCTTTCCTATCCTCGTCTACCATGTGCTATTTTGTATGACAACTAATGAGTCAAGGCTGTAGCTTCCTAGAAGGTCAGTGAAAGTGTTGTCTACACCTAAGCAGAAGCACAGGGAACTGTCAATCACACTGGAACTCACAGAATCAGAAATCTACTTCTTTTACTACTCAGATGACTTAGACTTGGGGCTGTAGCTGGTGCTCAGAAGAGAACTTTGCAAACTTTGGTCCTTTTTATCTCTCTTCAGGCAGTGAGGATCCTCTAAAGCAGAGGAGATGGGCAGCCAAGAGAAAGTTCTGAAGACAAAGGTCCAGCCTGAAAATGTAAACTTTGTGAATTTTATTTGTGTACTTATTTATCAAAACATTTTTAATGTGTTTATTGATTCTATAGAGAGAGGTAGGGAGAGAGAAGAAGAAAAACAACAGTGTGAGAAAGAAGTGTTGATTGGTTGCCTCTGATTCACACACCTACTGGGGATCAAACCCGCAACCTAGGTATATTCCCTGACTGGGAATCGAACCCTCAACTTTTTGGTGTGTGGCACAATGCTCCAACCAACTAAACTATACCAGCTGGGGAAACTTTGTGAATTTTAAATCCAAACACATGAAAGGAGAAAGCATACCTCTGATTTTCTCCTTTCTTACTTCATGTTGTTTCATGACATTTTCTTTTTTTTTTTTTTTTTTAAAGAGACTGGCATTTTTTTATTTTTTTTATTTTTATTTATTTTTATTTTTTTTTAGTGAGGGAAGGGAGGGAGGGGGGAGAGAGAGAGAGACAGACAGACAGACAGACAGACATCAATGTGCGGTTGCTGGGGGTTATGGCTGCAACCCAGGAATGTACCCTGGCTGGGAATCGAACCTGGGACACTTTGGTTCCCAGCCCGCGCTCAATCCACTGAGCTACGCCAGCCAGGGCAGACATTTTCTTATCATAACTAATCTAGCTCCCCTTATCACTCTTAAGTATCTAACCATGGCACTAGTCTGGACTGCAATGCCTAAGTGTCTGCTACTGCTCAGCGGGATGAAACTGGGCTGCAGGTCTCCTTGTTCTGCTCCATTCTCCAGGGCATCTCTGTTTAACACTGCTGACTAGGGGAGACTTCCCAGTGACCAGCAGACAACAGTAGTTTATGTTGTAAAACATGACCTAGTAGACAAAGCAAATGTCTCATTGCACAGCATATTAAAGTGTTATTTGCTGTTTTTAGTCTTAATGTATGAAACAAACTGCCTAGATTAATTGAAATACACTTTACAGGCTGAATATAAAAAATTAAAATTTTATTGCTTCCCAGTATTGCTTTATTAAATTTCAAAGTAAGTTTTCTTTCTTGTAACCATATGCGTGAAAGATGCTACCAGTGTATCTATCACAAAAAAATATGTTTATGTTACCTTGACTACAAAGCTATTCAAAGTTGAATTTAATCATTTATCATACATTAATTCTCTTTTCAGGCATACTATTTTACTTTTGTCGTGAAAAAAATCAAAATGAGCATATTGGTAATTTTTAAATTAAATCCACCAAATCTTAGTTTTCTAACATCTAAGCTTTTAAAGTTTGTTCAGAAAAAATATGAATTTGAAAGCCATTTTAACATATGCACAGGTTAAAACATGACTAATATGAAGACTTCTTAGATACTTTTCCTTAGGTTTTAAGGCAAGAACCCTTTAGGTTACAAATTTCAGAGTTTGTACCTTTAACTCAAAATGGGACTAAATTTAATATTAGATTAACAGGTCATTCGTTGCTTAATGATGTAAATTTCCAGTAAAAATCATGGCTCATGGAATCTTAAAATATAGTTAACACAACATTTTGAAAGGTAGAGATTTTATTTTCCTTCATGGGCACTTAGAAATTATAGTTGAATGAGTTTGGGAGTATAAATAGAACTTTCTCTCCTGACTAGAGGTGTTACCCTCCATCTGGCTAACTTCCCATTCAGGTAATTACACTAGGCCTTTTGAAATTATCCCTGAAGTTCTAATTAGACACAATCTTCTTTGCTTCCTGTTGTAAACTGCTGCCTTGAGTCTTGCTCTGAAGTGTGTTTCAAGTCCGTGCCACTCCTCATCTTCCCGACTATTCCCGTGACTTTGCTAATTAATGCTCAAAATAACACGACGCGATCTGGAGGGGGAATGGAAGTGCCAACGTCTTATCGTCAGCTTCATCACTGACACTTCACAAGGGCTTCTGCAGTTAAAGAAAGTGAAGTTGAGATGGAAACAACAAACATTCCATGACAACCGTGATGCATACCATTAGTAATATTGCTTGTTCTTTCCCCTGCATAATTCTGTAGCACCTATCAGGCCCTCTAGAAGGGGGAGCTTTGAACCAGATGCTGAATCACATCACAAGTGTGAATGATTATGTTATTAACAGTTCACTGTATAAGGGTAACACCTGCAGTGGTGAAGTATCTTAATCAGCTTAATAGAATGTTTTTAAAAATGCCTCAATGAAGTTCCAAGACCAAGAGAGAATTTCCCTTGAAATGTGAGGAAGAACAAAGTCATAAAATATACATATTCTCAAATTTAAAATGATTTTACTGCAATATTTTTTCCACGAGGGCTATTCAGCTATAGGCTGTACTATCCTGGAAGCTTACAGGAAAAAAACTGCTTTAAAGTCATTATTATATATATATAATGTATATATACAAAAATATATATATATTTTAGGTTAATAATTTTAAAGCAGCCCCAATGAGGGCTAATATATATCCATATATATATAGGATGAGGCAAAAATAGCTTTATAGTTGTTTGTATGAAAAATAATATAATAATTAATAAGTAATAATTCAAGAATAAACTGTTTCACTTACAACTGTAATCCTACTTTTGCTACATCATTCATATATATATATTCATCAAAACTATTGAAAATCTTCATATTTTCTTTTTTAATTACTTTTATTGTTGTTCAATTATAGTTGTCCCAATTTCACCCCTAATATTCTCCCCTGCCCAACCAACCCTGCACCTTCCACTTTCAATCCTCACTCTTTGTTGTCTTTGTCCATGGGTCTTTTATACCTGTTCCTTGACTTAACCCATCCTCTTCTTTCCACTGTTATCCCCCTCTCCCCTCCTCCCTGTTCACTCTGTTCTTTTTGCTCACTTGTATTTTTGTTGTTGTTGTTGACTAGGTTTCACTTATAGGTGAGATCATATGGTGTTTATCTTTTACCACCTGGCTTATTTCACTTAGCATAATGCTCTCCAGGTCCATCCATGCTGTCCTGAAGGGTAGGAGCTCCATCTCACTTTCTGCTGCTTAGTGTTCTATTGTGTAAATGTACCACAGTTTTTTGATCCACTCATTTACTGATGGGCACTTAGACTGTTTCCAGCACTTGGTTATTGTAGATTGTGCTGCTATGAACATTGGGATGCATAGGTTCTTCTGAATTGGTGTTTCAGGATTCTTAGGGTATAATCCCAGCAGGGGAATTGCCGGGTCCAAAGGAAGTTCCACTTTTAGTTTTCTGAGGAAATTCCATACTGTTTTCTACAGTGGCTGCATCAGTCTGCCCTTTCACCAGCAGGGCACTAGGGTTCCCTTTTCTCCACATCCTCTCCAGCACTTGATTGTTGGCTTGCTTATGATGGCCATTCTGACTGGTGTGAAGTGGTATCTCATTGTGGTTTCAATTTGCATCTCTCCAATGGCTAGTGATGCTGAGCATCCTTGCATATGTCTCCAGGCTCTTTCTATGTCCACCTTAGAGAAGTGTCTGTTCAGGTCCTTTGCCCATTTTTTAATTGGATTGTTTGTATTCCTGGTGTGGAGTCTTGTGTGAGTTCTTTATATATTTCTAATGCTCTCTATTTGACAGTCTAAAGAATTCTGTTATTCTACAAAATTATGTGTCTGAAGAGAAAAACTGAGGAAAGCTGTACTAGAATATGTTCTAATTGGAGTTATCTCTCTGAGATTTTTAGAAATGGTTTAAATTATAGGGTTAAGATAGGTCAGAACAGGAATTTTTTTAATCTCTATTTTTGGTAACTGGCTAGCATTTGCATTGTTTTCAACTACATTTTAATAAATTCCAACTTTTGGATATGAGAATTTTTATATAACATTACTGACAGAATTAAACACACACCACAGAAGGAGGTAATTTAGCAATTTAAACTCTTTTACGGGGATAATGAAGTGAGACTTTCTGAGAAAAAAAATATCTGGCGGATTATTTCCTTTCCAGAAATATGTCCTCTTGCTTGGAGAAAGATCTAAACGGTTAGCGGTTTTCATTTTTTATTCAAGTATGTGATTATTTTTCTCATTTTTCTGCTGGGGAAAAACTGACAGGCTATTCCTTAGTCCCCAAAGGTGGCCAGTGAGGGATCCAAGCATGCCCAGGTCATAGCTAGTCATCTGACAAGAAGAAAGTTGTAAATTATAGATGCAGGTTCTGAGAGGCTGGTGTTGAGTATCACAGTGTGATTACCAGCTCTATTCTGGTCAAGAAGGGAAACCCACAGAAAATAAAAAAGGCAAAAACCTCTGAGCCATGGTGTGCTGTCATCAGACATGGGAAGTTTGTTCTCCTTTTCTCCTCTGTTCTCAGAATCGAAGGTTCCAAAACCAGGACAAGAACTGGATGGTTGCTCTGGTAATCTGGCGCACACTTGTAAATATTTACATCATAAAAATTAGAGCCTAACATTTAGCTATGATGTTGACACTCTAGTATGACATTTCCAAAAGTTCCTTCAGATGGGATTAAGGCAAGTGATAAAAAAAAGTTTTTGAAAAAAATAAAGACATGATTATAGTCAATTAAATGCTTCCCAGCACCTACATCAAGCAGGCTTTTAATTCACAACATTAAAATATCTGGACAGTTAGGGATCTCGTACTTCCCTGGAGAAGGCGCTTGTCTACTTGGGAGGCAGCGTGATGTAGTGGAAAGAACATGATTTAGAGGCTCACAGACCTGGACTCACATCCTCACTCATCCACTTAATAACTCCATAAACTTGGGCAGTTACTTCTCTCAGTTAGTTTTCTTATTTTAAAAACAGCTACTTTGTGCTGTCTTTTGAGGACTGGACATGATAATAGAAACTGCAGAGCAGAGTGTCTACTACACTGTGGCAATTAAGAATATCAATATGGATGTTTTCTCTTAATTAACTATTTTACCTTCTTGCTTGAATTAACTTTATTAATTCCAGCAAGACATTAATACATCTAAATAACACATATTACTGAGAGTACCTCCCACAGTATTTAAAGCAAAATAGTCTTTCAATTAATATTCCCTTTCGATAGATATCTTCACTTCCCTGACTTTCTGCCTCACAGTCCAGGTTCCTTCCTCTGTTCTTGGTATAGAAACTTTAATGATAATAATTTAACAGTCTTACTAGATAAGCTTTACAAGGATAGGGACTATATTGGTACTGCTCATACTTAGCATGGTTCAATTAATGAGTACTTAGTGAATGAATAAATGAACAAAGGCATTAAAAGTTCTTATTACCATACAGTATATGCCTAAGAATGTAACTCATTGCAATGTATAACAATGAGTTACATAGGTAGTTTTTGTGTGTCTGTCTACATCTCTATCTACTTATCATCATCTTAGAGAAAGAGAAATCAAAGTTAATTCCCATGACTGTAGGAAGAAGTAAACTAATTGGCTAAATTATTTTACCTTAATATTATTTTAAAATTTTAAATATACATAAGAGTAGAGGGAATCGTATAATGACCTCTAAGCACCCACTGTCTAGCTTCAGGAACCAGCATCTTCTAACTCATTTTGTTTTAACCTTTCTTACTTCAAAACAATAAACACAGCCACCATGGACAAAGCAAAAGACACTAGGATGGAGGGTGGGAGGTGGGGATGGGTGGGGCAGGGGGGAGTGGTGGGGGGAAATGGAGACAACTATAGTTGAACAACAACAAAAAACCGAAGAAACATAAAACCTCTCCAAAGGGACACTCTCCCAGCCAAGTCATTCAGGTATTGTGAGGATTAAATAAGTGAATACATAGCTCCACTTTAAATTACAAAATACACAAGGGATCAATCATCTTGAACATGAATCAACAGATTCAGAGAAATCAAATTCAGTTTCTAAAAAAGTTAATAGACATTGTTTTTAAAGATTATAATTAACAGTAATAAAATTATTACACACATAAATTAAGGAACTGAGAAAGGCAGCTTGTAGGAATCAGCCATTCTAAAATACAGAGTAAAATCAAGAAAGATTAGAAACAGCTTTGAGAGAAGAGGGTTCATGAGTGGAACAACAGTGAAAGTAAGATTTTCAAGAATTAATGAAAACAAAGAATCCTCATATTTCAGAAGCACAGCAAGTTATGTAGAATAAGTAAAAATTTCATGAAGATTTTTGAACAGAAATGACAGAGAGAAAATTATAAATGCAATGAGAGTAAAAAGATAATTCTCAAAGGAATGTAAATTATAGAGCCAACAATAATAGAAGCCAAATAACAATGAAGTCATTTCTTTATTGAGCTAAGAAAAATAACTGTCAGCTTGGAATACCCAGCTAAATAATCATTTAAGAGCAACAGGAAAATATATTCTCATACAATCACTGGGAGGAATGCACTCAAACACCTGCTGACAGGACTACTCTGCCATCTAATTCAAAAAGGTGAAATGTAAGCTTAGCAAGGTATGTCATACAAGAAACAATACTAGTATAATAAAAATAATAAAGATATGGGTAAACCTGAATAGACAGCAAATGTATGTTACCATAGTTATTATAATAGTAATAACTAGTTTGGGGGAATAAAATAAAAATAAAACTAAAATAATAAAAAACAATAAACTAGAGACCAGTAGAGAGGTAACTGGAGGGCAGCTATGCTAACCACTATGCCATCAGCATTGGGGCAAAAGGGAGGTCATTGATATTAAAGAATTTAAGATGCCATTGTACTGAGAAGTTGTGTTGTCTCTTCTCTTTTCCCCACCTGATACAATTACCACTCTTCTCAACCTACCCTCTGTCCTGGAAGGCTGACCTGAATGCATTACATCATCATGATCCTGAGCCCTCTGGTTTCTAATTAAGTTCAGCCAGCTGCCAGAAGATCAGAGGGAAGGAAGATAGGGAAATAAAGTAAATGCATTCTAATTGCCCTTTTTCCTGTTGGTTCACCTAGGACTGACTGTATCCTCCAATAAGGTCATTGCTGGAATCAAGAAATAGGAGACATTTCTTCCAGGCTCCCATGACTTCTCCCTCTGTTCTGTTTTGAGACTAGAAAAAGTGATATTCTAGGTTCCTGCACTCTCCTGTGTGAAATCCTGACCTCCCTCACCCTTGTAAATAGCTCTTCTTGAGTCAACTTGCTTTCCTTTGACCCTTAACTCTAACAGAAGGAAAATGTATATATTAAATTTATACTTTTAAAAGTTAAAAATAAAAATTTACAGCAGTCACAAAAAAACTACAGAAAGCTAATAATCAAGTTGCCAAGAAACAGAGGAAAATAAAGGAGATTTAAAAATAAAACACAATCCAATAAAAAACATAGATACTGAAAACACAAAATAACATTGTGGAAAATAATTAAGAATTCCAGTGGTGGTCATGGTGGAGTAGCATATATTACGCTTAGTCTTCATAGATAAGAAGTAATAAATGTTGGACTAAAATCACCAAAACTAAAAGAAAAGGAAAGCCACAACACAATATAGCACAATAAAAACACTCAGCTCTTTGAAGACATCAGAGAATGCCCAAAGCAGTGAGAAAATGTAGAATGTACAGTTCTTTAAAATTTTTATTGAATGTATTGGGATGACACTGGTTAATAAAATTATATGGGTTTCAAGTGTACAGTTCTATAATACATCATTTGTATATTGTGTTGTGTTCTCATTATGCAAACTCATGTCTCTTTCCATCACTATTTATTCCCCCTTTACCCTCTTCTACCTTCCCCTAGCACCTCCATTTCCTTCTTGTACTCACCATACTGTTGTCTGTGTCTATGAGGGGTTTCTTGCTTAATCTCTTCACTTTTTTCACCCAACCCCTCAACACCCTTGCCATCTGAAAGTTGTCAGTCACAACTGTTTTCTGTATCTATCAGTCTGTTTCTATTTTGTTTATTTTGTTCATTAGATTCCACATGTAAATGAAATCATATGGCATTTCTCTTTCTACAACTGGCTCATTTCACTTAGGATGTAGTTCTTAAAAGAAAGGAAGTTTACTAGGTGAGCTCCTCATTTACTGGGTCTTTCTTTGAGTGTACTTTCCAGGTCTCAAGGAGGGATCTTATTGTGCTAGAAAGGCCAGGAATTTGGAGCTGCCAGAGAGACTTGAAATAAGTGGGAAGAAAACCCTGGAAAGGAGAAAGTCAAGGGAGGGAGCCCAAAACCTACACACATATGCCCTCAAGTTGTCTGCTGACCCCTAAGCTGTTTCAATGCCAAACTTTGAGGAACTCGGTGGAAAGCATTAACAGGGAGGCTAAAGGGCTAAAGAAAGATCTGCAACTGGGGTGACAAAGTTTAGAGTTCAAGTCCCAATAAGCTTAAAGAGCATGGTAACCATTTCCATCATTTTCCTGGGATTCCAAAGGGCCATGTACCAGAAGTAAGGGCAAAATGAGAATACACAAGCCATTATAAATCCTCTGTAGTGAGGTCTGCAAACTATGCCTATTTTGTAAATAAAGTTTCAAGGAATCATAGCAATATACATCCATTATTTTATAGATTGTCTGCAGCCACTTTCATGCTACAATGGAGTTGAGTACTTATAGTACCCCCCTCCAAGATAAGGCTTAATAGATTTGATATCTGACCTTTTATTGACCACTTTTCTGTACAGGAGCTAGGATATCCACTAGTGCCACATTTGCCTGCAAGAAAAATTAACCTTCATTGGAAGAAAATAACATCTTTAAGAGCCTTAATTTTTCATCCACATTGACATTACATAAAAAATCATGAGGCATGCTGACAGAGCACAAATTGACTAGAAACCAAGAAAAACAACTAACAAGAGAACAAATCTTGTTGCTGTTGGATTTAGATGTCTTAAGTAGAGGACTACTATTTTATTTTTTAATCATTTCTATTTTGCTATATTATAGACTAAAAAAAGTTGCAGAATAATCCATCGAGTGGTCTCTCAGAGTTCCCATCTATCCTTCCTCATTCCTCTTTCATTCCTCTTTCCTCAATGTCACCATGTCATCTTACATAATCATGGCATAATTTTCTAAATCAGAAAATTAACAATGAAGAAATGTTATTAACCTCAGACCTTATTTGAATTTCACCAACTATTCCCCTAGTTTTCCTTTTCTGATTCAGGATCCAATCCAGGATCTCACACTGCATTTACTCTTTATGTCTCCTTAATTTCCTCTAATCAGGGATAGTTTCTCAGTGTTTCTTTGTCTTTCATGACCTTGATACTTTTGAAGTGCATGTTTAGACATTTTTTTAAATGTTCCTCAATTTGTGTTTGATGCTTTCTCATAATTGGATTGTGGTTACACATTTTTGCCAAAAATATCACAGAAGTAATGTTGGACCCTTTGCATTGCATCATATCATTAGGTGCAAGAGGCCTTATTACTGATGATGTTAACTTTGATTGCTAGATTAAAGGAGTGTCTGATGGTTTTCTCCACAGCAAAGTTATTATTTTCCCTTTGTAATTAATAAGTACCATGTGGGGGAATATTTTGGAACCATGCAAATATCCTGATCTCGTCATGCTTTCACCTACTAATTTCAGCAGCCATTAATGATTTTTATCTGCAACAATTATTACTGTGTTCCTGGCCAAATGAAAATTTTTTTATTGCTATCATTCCCTCTGCATTAAATAAATGGGATTTTACTGCATGGAATAGTTGTTCATCTCACCACTTATTTATTCATATATATATATAAATTCAAATATATATTATACATACATATATATCAGTATGAACTCATTGCTATGCACTTTATTTTATGGGTCATAATCTATCACTACCATTCCATTATTTTTTTTCTCAAATTATCTCACATTTGGCCATTGGCAGCTACTGATATCCTTTTGAAATGTCCCCAAACTTGGGGGGCACTTCCTTACTTTCTGGCACATAAGACATGCCAAGGTCATCTGAATGCAGGTAAAGAGGAAATATCGACTTGAGAGACAAAAAGATTAAGAAAAAGAACAGAGACTAAGAGACATGTAGATTATGGACAATTCTGGCTTAACACATGTGGCTGGAATCTCAGAAGGAGAGGATAGAAAATGTGGCAGAAGTGGTATTTTAAAAAGTAAAATTGAAGATTTTCTAAAACAGATGACAGAAATCCATCCACAGATTCAAAAGAAAAAGTCAGGGCAAACTAAGCTGGATAAACAGAAGGAAAAAACACACTTAGAAGAGTATACAAAGAAAAAAGATATATTACCTTCAAATTAAAAACAGTAATTCTAATGGCCCATATCACAACAGAAATTATAGAAGCCATTACTCAATGAAATGACATTTTAAGGTTATTGAAAGAAAATATAAAAACTACCAGATTATAATTATATGCCTAGCCAAAAAAAAGCCCTTAAGCTGAAATCAAATTAAAATGCTTCCCCACAATAAAATCTAATATAATTTATTGCCAGTAGGTACACATAGCAAGGATAAACAAGTTTTACAGGCTAAAGGAATATGGTCCATGATAGAAACAAAACTGCAGGAAGCAATGAAGGACAACAAAAGTAGCAAATATGTGGGAAAGGATAAAAATATAAAAGAATATTAAATGTTTAAAAACAATCAGTGATACATCAAGTGGTTACAACATACAGAAATGCTAAATATTGGACAAAAAAAGCACAGATGGTTGTAGTAATATTCCTCTATGATGTCAGAAATGTTAAAATTATTAATTCAACTCAAAGCAAGAATGAAGGAAATAATAGATATGAGAGAATAGATATAATTCTTTAGAGAAGACTTATAAGAGAAAATCAACAAAGTAAAAAATTGGTTCATTAAAAAGTGTGATATAAATTAATTAATATGAATAATGTAATAATAAACCCTTAGTGAGATATATCTCACTTCAAGGAATAATGAAAGCATAAAATTATCATTAACAGAAATGAAATGGCAGACATAGCTACAGTTGCTATAGATATTAAAAAGAATAATAAAGTGCTATTATCAACTAACATATGCAAACACATTTATCAATGAATTAAGAATAGAAGAAACTACCTGTAATCTATCAGGTAGTTTAAAATTTCTATTTTAAAAAGTTCAGTTAATATCATACTTAATGGTGAAATACTGAATGTTTTCACCCTAAATTTTGGAACAAAGTGAAGGTTTCCACTTTTTACTACTTCTATTCAATATTGCAATAGAGGTCTTAGTATAATGCAGCATGAAAAAGAAGACAAAGACTGGAAAGGAAAACAAAGTTGTGTTTTTCCATTTTGCAGAAGATATGAAACAATCTAAAGCTATTAGAATAAATGAATTTAACAATATTGACAGATACAATGTTATATAAAAGTTAAATTGTATTTCTAGTGACAAAAATTAAATAATGCATTTATTATAGCATTGAAACATTTATAGGCTTAAGAATAAGTGTAGCAGTCTATTTAAACTGAAAATTTAAAAAAATAAGAGTCTATAATAAATATAACAAATCATTATTGGAAAAATTAATAAAAGGCCTAGATAAATGGAGCAACATTCCATGTCCATGGATTGACTCAACTCAATATTATTGAGATGTCAATGCCCTCCAAACTGAATGCTAGATTTACTACAATCAAATCAGAATTCCAGCATGTTTGAGTGTGCATATAAATTGATGAGTTGATTCTAAAATTCATATAGAAATGCAGAGAATTTAGAATAATGGCCAAGACTATCTTGGCATAAAAATGTAAAGATTTTGATCTTGTGTTACACTATGTCAAGATTTACTACAAAATTTACTGTATTAATACAACAAAATGGTAGTGTCACAAAGAGGACAGGTATTTCAATGGAATGGAATAGAGAGTTCATACATAGGCTCACACTTAAATGGACACTTGGTTTGTAGCTAAGGCACTAATGTATTTATTGAGGAAAGACTGATCTTTTCAATAAATGGTGCAGCAGTACAGGAACCCATATGGAAAAAAAAAAGAAATCTTAACTCCTTCACACTATTTATAAAAGTCAATTCAAGGTAGACCACAGATATGTATGTAAAAATAATAACTATAAAGCTTCTAGAATAAAACATAGAAAAACACTTTTATAAGCTTGAGTAACTATTTTTAAATGTCACACAAAAAATCACTAATTATAAAAAATAACAAATAAAATATTATAAATATTAATAACTTGTATCATAAGAAAACAAGCTGGATTAGCATTAGCAAAGGACTTGTCTTCAGAATATATGACTTCTATAAATCAATTCTTAAAAAGACAAATTACTAAACTTTAAAAAGAAAAGGATTTGAACAGGCACTTTGCAAAAAAGGATGTCTTAATGGCCAAGAGCAATACAAAGATTTTTCTCTACATCATTACTCCTCAAAGAGGAGAAAAAAATCTCAATGAGATAACACTAATATTCAGTAGAAAAGGTAAAATGTGAAAGCACTGAAAGATGTGAATCAACTGGAGCTCTCCCATATTCCTGTTGAAAGCCTAAAATGTTACCAGCACTTTGGAGAACTGGTAGCTCCTACCTAATGTAATTATACACTTTCCATATGACTCAGCAACTTCACTCTTAGGTATATTCCCAATAGAAATAAGATATAAGAAATGTCCACAAAGGACAAAGTTGAATGTCTATAGCAGCTTGATTCAAAATGCATCCAAACTGGGAACAGCCCAATTTCCCATCAAAAGGAGAATAGATTAATGATGATATAGTCATACAATGAAATACTATAAAACAAAACAAATAAAATCTACTAGTATAGGCAACAATATGAATAAATCAGACAGGCATTATATTAAGCAAAAGAAGCCAATCACATAAGAGTATCTATTATATAATTCTATTTGTATGAATTCAAGAGCAGAGAAAACTGATATCATAGAAATCAGATTAGTGGTTAGCACTAGAGGAAGTAGAGGCTTAGATAAAGCAAGAGCAAGTCTTCTGAATGTCTGAAAATGTCCCAAATCTTATGAGTAATAATTATATACATATTTGGAAATCACTAAACTTTATACTTAAAGTTCTATGATACATCTCAATTTTTAAAAAAATATTAAAAGAATCAGGTAATCTCAGTAAATGTACATGGACCAATTCATAATTTAAAATATGAATTTTAAATTCATGTTTTATATGTGATACTTGTTACACAACCAAGAGGGAAAGTATCCTCTATATATTATCCATACTAAAGAAAAATGTCATTTCTAGTTCATATTGCATAAAAAATATTTAAAGGCAGGCAAAACACCATATCTCATTTGAAGTGAGCCCAGTAGAGGAAGGGGCAGATAGGATGGAAGTGGCTGAGTTTATAACTGAAGGCCAGCATGAGGTAAAATTTTTCAGTGAGAAGAGGCAAGGATAGGACAGTGGCATATTGGGATGTCTATTTTTAGAGGTGGAGCAATTTCAGGTGATGATAGCGTGCAGAATATGACCATGGAGGTAGGTATGATTTCCAAATTGGAGGAAAAGCCCCTGGAAAATGAGAACGTGAGGAATCATGCAAGGATACAGTATTGATTAGGTCATCAACACAAGCATTTAGTTGATTCTGATAATATCAGGAGATTGAGTATTACTCATGTGTTAAAATCTTGAATGAATCATACTAGGGCAATACCATCAGCAATTAAATAGATTGTGGTGCCATTCCCTGATAAAAGGAACAGACAACAGAAAGGGTAAGACTATCAGCTCAGATTTGGATACACTGAGTTTGAGTTTGCTATGTGGTAACAAAATACATCTGTCCAGTAGGCAGCTGGTCAAGTAGAGTGGAAAGTTAGAAGAATAAACTAGACATTATGAATCTATATATAATAATTTAATAAAATGCAAATGAAATAAATCAGGTATATTACATAGATTAAATTCTATCAAAAATTCATGTTATATATCAGTAATTATACTATTATAATACCTGAAATTATTGCTTATAATTTTATGTGGATTTATGATGAATATATTATATATTTTTTCAATCTCGCAAATGCATTTATTTAAAATATTTCCTTGTAGCTAGACACCAATGTTGTTTTGGGGAATTTAGATTGTTTCCTTTTTTTTTAAATTGTATTTTATTGATTATGTTATTACAATTGTCCCAATTATCCCCCAATTGCCCACTTTCACCCAGTACCTCCCAGGCCCTCAGGCAATCCCCATACCATTGTTCATGTCCATGGCTCATGTGTATAAGTTTTTGGCTACTCCATATCCTATACTGTACTTTATATCCCCATGGCTATTCTATATCTACCTATTTGTACTTCTTAATCCCTTCACCTTGTCACCCATTCTCCTACACCCCCCTCCCATCTGGCAACAATCAAAACGCTCTCCATATACTTGATTCTGTCTCTGTTTTTTTTTTGTTTGCTTAGACTTTTAGATTCAAGTGTTGATAGATATGTATTTATTGCCATTTTATTGTTCATACTTTTGATCTTTTTCTTAAATAAGCCCCTTTAACATTTTATATGATAATGGTTTGGTGATAATGAACTCCTTTAGTTTGTTCTTATCTGGGAAGGTCTTTATCTGCACTTCAATTCTAAATGACAGCTTTGCTGGGTAAAGCAACCTTGGCTGTAGGTCCCTGTAAGGTCATGACTTTGAGTATTTCTTGCCAATCTGTTCTAGCCTGCAAATTTTCTTTTGAGAAATCAGCTGAAAGTCTTATGGGAATTCCCCTGTAGTTAACTAATGTATTTTGCTGCTTTTAAGATTCTCTACCTTTATTTAACCTTTGACATTTTAGTTATATGTCTTGGAGTAGGTTTTTTTGCATCCATCTTGTTTTGGACTCTGTGTTTCCTGGATTTGCATGTCTATTTCCTTCACCAAATTATGGAAGTTTTCTTTCATTATTTCAAACAGGTTTCGAATATCTTGCTCTTTCTCTTCTCCATCTGGCACCCCTATGATGTGAATGTTGGACTTCTTGAAGTTGTCCCAGAGGCTGCTTATACTATCCATGATTTTTGGATTCTTTTTTCTTCTTGTTCTGATTGGTTGTTTTTTGTTTCCTTATGTTCCAAAACATTTGCTCCTCAGCTTCATTTATTCTACTGTTGTTCCCCTGTAAACTGTTCTTTATTTCAATCAGTGTATCCTTTGTTTCTGACTAGATCTTTTTTATGCAGCTGAGGTCCTCACTAAGTTCCTTGAGCATCCTTACAACCAGTGTTTTGAACTCCACATCTGATACATTGGCTATCTCCATTTTATTTAGCTCTTTCTCTGGAGTTTTGATCTGTTCTTTCATTTGGGCCATATTTCCTTGTTTTTGTTGTTGTTGTTGTTGTTTTCATTTTGGCAGACTCCCTGTGTTTGTTTCTATGTATTAGGTAGAGCTGCTATGACTCTCTGGCTTGGTAGCATGGCCTAATGTAGTAGGTGTCCTGTAGGTTCCAGTGGAACAGCCTCCCTTATCACCCAAGCTACGTTCTTGAGGTGTGGCCTTCACATGAGCTGAGTATACCCTCCTCTTGTAGTTGAGACTTGGTTGCTATTGACAGGTCAATGGGAGGAATTTACACAAACCAGTCAATTGCAAGGATTGTTTGTGAGCATTTACCACCCACCTCCACCCTCTGTGAAGGATCAGCTGTGCAGCAGCAGGGTGGTAGTGCTCCATTGTGGTCCATAGCTGTCCACCGGATATGCTGGCCCTGGGGTTTTCTGGGTGGTACAAGTTAAAGTCAGTCTCCACCTGTGTTTTAACCGGGGCCACCCTGTCTGACCTATAGAACAATCTGAGATTGCTTCTATCTATGCTGGGCATGAGATTTTCAAGTGAAGCCAGGCTATGTATGAATCTGGGCTGGCTATTGTTAGTGCCATGCCTTGGGCCACTTAGCAAGAGGTATAGGATGCTGGGGATTCACTGAGGCCAGCTGTTGGTTGTTTGAAAAGATTTAGAAAGTTGTGAAGCATGAGCCAAGACCAGCCATTCTTATGGAAAAGCCACTGTCAACAGCTATAAGTTGGCTGGGATGGATCCTCAGGGAATCTCCAGGATGGGGCAAATATGAAATCCCAGATATGGTAACTGCTTGCCAACTTTGTAGCTCTGCCTGACTTTCTGTCTAGGAGAAACTGTCTCCCAGCTCTCAACTTAATGCCAGACACTTCACTTACTCCCTGTATACCACTGATGCTTTTCAGCTGCTACACTGGTGCTAGAGCTCAGAGGGAGTGAGTCTGAGTAAGTCCATGTATGGGTTCTTTAAAAGGAACTGCTTGGGACTCAAGAAATTTCTTCCACAGACTCAGTCCCTGCTGGGTTTTGCTGACAAAAGTTAGGGGGACTTATCTTCCTGGCACTGGAACTCTGGACCTGGGCACCTGGTGTGTAGCTGGGACTCCTCACTCCTGAGGTATCCCTTCTGAATTTTATTCACCACACATGGATGTGGGCCCAGCCTGTTCCATGTCTCCACCATACCGGTCTGGATGGATATGGTTTCTTTAACACTATGGTTGTCAGACTTCCATTCAACTCAGTTTCTGATGGCTCTGAGTGATGGTTGTTCTATAATTTAGTTGTGATTTTGATGTTGTGTAAGGAGGTGAACCACATTTACCTATACCACCATCTTGACCAGAAGTTCCTACATATTATATTTTATATATGTACACACACAGATTTGTCCATTAATCATTAGCTTAATGATTTCCAGATCATGTTTTATAGTTGATTTTGGTTCTTTAGTGCTTGATAGACGACTGTGGGCATAGTAGGCAATATATATTTCTCTTTCATTTATTACATATGCAAATATTCTATTTTTAAATCATGCTTCTGAGTTCTTCTTAAATGCAGACAACACAATTTACTATGCTATAGTTTGATGACATTAAAGTCTTTCCTCTCTGTTCACTCACTTAAGGAGTAGACTGATGCAGTTAATGTTTAATTCTTTCCTGTAAGTATCCTGTCTTTTCATCTTTTGCTAGGGTAACAAATATATTCTGTTTGTGAATGATTATGTGCTGGTAGAAAAATAGGGTTAAGAAGTCAGGCAGTGTCAATAGTAAGGAAGTACAACGAATTGATTAACTTTCTGTTTAAAACTTTATTTTCAAACTAATTGCTTCTTTATGTATGAGACTGAGACCTGACCATAGACTGAGTAAATAAGAAGTTTGAAATTCTACAAGCATGATGGAATTAATATAATCAATTTCCACAGCATATACTAAAGCCATGTATATGGAAAAAGCAATGGACTTAAAATCAGAATAACCTGTTCTTTTTAGTTTTACTATTTTTTAGTTATATGGTTTTTGGCAAATCTCTCTTCTGTGACCTTAATTGTTTTATTTTTGTTTTTGTTTTTAACATGGAATACAGAGCTAATGAAGTGAAAGATATTAAAGTATGTTGTTTATGAAGGCTTTCTACAAGAGTGTGAATACAGTTGGAACTAACACAGAAACTGTAACTTCATTCAGTGTAATTATATTTCTATGGAAATCTCTACTGAGTTATCAATACAATATAAGGAAGATCTTATTTCCTTCCAGGGGTGTTATAAACTTAGCATAAATGGGTTAATTCACTCAAAAGGTTTTGTTGGTTTATTTTAAAGCAAACAAACAGAAAAAAAAATTAAATGTATATATTCATGTGATCAAATAACAAAGAAAATTATGATTAATGTTCTTTGCAGGAATAATGATTAACTTGAATTTGGTTGTTTTTCACCAAATCCCTCACAGATCTCAGAGACTTTCACAAGTTTCAATTAAAACCCTTAAAACCTTATGTAAGAAAGTGAAGGTACAAGAAAAATGTCCAGCTTACTCAAGAAAAAGAAGAGGAAGAGAGATGGGTCAGTAAGTCTCTCCCAGATTAGTGCTTACAATTAGCCCAGTGCCTTGCATGAATGTGTGCTCAATGGTGACTGCCAGTGACGGAGGCAATTGTTGACCTGGCTGTTCTCAAAACATTGCTCTTCTATCTGCCCTAATTATTAGTACTATTCTTTTTCTGCACTGTTTGGCCAAGACTTGGTCTGTTCTTAATTTGGGGTCTGCTGCATGTGAGTGCTTAGCATTGCTAATTTTGGAATGAATTACTTGGAGTGGAACCTCTCAGAGAAACTAAATACCAAACCCTGAATTTCTAGGCCAGTTGTCTGCAGTTTGCTACATTAAAGTTTTCAAAACCAAGATGTCCTTACAGGCATGTTGGGATCCTGGAATCTGTGTCAGAGGAACAGATGTTAAAATGCACAACTGTTTCACACAATTTCACCAGCAATGGTGGATATGCACACACACACACATACACACATTTATATAAAATCTTTAATATGACATTAATACTCAGCAAAAGAATATTAAAGTATGACTAAAACTGAAATTCAAGCAATTTAACCTTCAGAGTATGAGTTTGCAATTAAAAAACCTATACTTTTATGAAGAGTTTTTGACGTACAAGACTTCCCATAAAGGACAGGGGTTTTAGCCTTCCTGTTTGGATGATGGGAAGCTCGTCTGCTTTCCCTGGTTGATGTGCTCTGGATACAGTACATGTTCTGTGTTATGGAGGTGAGTTTTGGCAGGGTGGAGAGAACCCAGCTTTGAGTCTGTTGGCTGTGGATGTAATTAGGCTATATATTATAAAAAGGTTGCAGCAGTACAAATCTTTTATTTGCCTACTTTTAACTAAAGGATGTCATTGTTTAGAGTAAGTAAAAAATATCTTTTCTTCCATTTAAAAACCAGTATCATTCATTAAATTGGGGGAGAATTTACAGATTTCTATAAATTATCCATAGGATAAGATTATTCAGGTGAAGCGTATCTCTGATTCACTTTAAGAAGGTTCTACATTATGGATTATAACTAATAGTTTCTGGGTTACTAAAAGATTTATGAGGTGAGACTTAAGACTCCAGAAATTTCACCTTTTACATCCACTCACTGTAGGGACCATTTACTTTCTAAGCTGCAGAGGAAGTGTGGATAAGAAAGGTGTGAAATGTTAGAAGGAGAACTGGACAGAAACTCCAAGGGCCAGGGTGCTGTTCTCAGATCTTCTGCTAACTAATCATGTGAGCAGAGGCCACAGGCAACCTTGTGAAATTCAATTTCTTGCTTATAGAATTCCAGCAATAGTGGGAGCTCTGCCAATGACCAGTGGTGTGGAGGTCTAGACAAGTCACTTGAACTTCCTGAGCTTATATTCACATTTATTATTTTTTTTATTTTAATCATTGTTCAAATACAGTTTTCTCCTTTTTATTCCCAATCCAGTCCCCCCTCCCAACCCTCCCCACTTCCCTCCCATTACCACCCTCCCCTTAGTTTATGACCACGTGTCCTTTAAGTTTGTTCCCATGAACCCTTCCCAATGTCCCCTGAAATTCCCACTTCTCTCTTCTGTGGGCACTGTCAGCCTGGCCTCTATTTCAGTGTCTTTGGTTATATTTTGCTTGTTTCTTTGTTTTGTTGTTTAGGTTCCTGTTAAAGGTGAGATCATATGGTATTGGTTTTTCACTGCCTGGCTTGTTTTGCTAAGCATAATGTTTCCCAGCTCCATCCACACTGTTGCAAAGGGTAGGAACTCCTTCTTTCTTTCTGCTGCATAGAATTCTATTGTGTAAACATACCATAGTTTTTTGATCCATTCATTTACTGATGGGCATCTTGGTTGCTTCCAGCGTCTAGCTATTGTAAATTGTGCTGCTATAAACAGTGGGATGCATAGGTTCTTTTAAATTGGTGTTTTAGTATTCTTAGGATAGAGTCCCAGCAGTGGAATTGCAGGGTCAAAAGGCAGGTCCATTTTTAGTTTTCTGAGGAAGTTCCATACTGCTTTCCATAGTCCTTGTACCAGTCTGCAGTCACACCAACAGTGCACTAGGGATCCCTTTTCTCCACAACCTCTCCAATACTTGTCGTTTGTTGCTTTGTTTATGATGGCCATTCTGACTGGTGTGAAGTGGTATCTCATTGTGGTTTTAATCTGCATCTCTCTGATAGCTAGCAATATTGAACATTGTTTCATGTGTCTTTGGATTTTCTGTATGTCCTCCTTGGAGAAGTGTCTGTTCAAGTCCTTTGCCCATTTTTTAATTGGGTTCCTTGTCTTCTTAGAGTGTAGTCGTGTAAGTTCTTTATATATTTTGGAGATTAAACCATTGTCTGAGGTATCATTGGCAAATATGTTTTCCCATATAGTTGGTTCTCTTTTAATTTTGATACTGTTTTCTTTAGCTGTGCAGAAGCTTTTAATTTCGATGAGGTCCCATTTGTTTATTCTTTCCTTTATGTCCCTTGCTCTAGGGGACAAGTCAGTAAAAAAGTTTCTTCATGAAATATCTGAGATTTTCCTACCTACATTCTCCTCTAGGACTTTAATGGTGTCATGTTATATATTTAAGTCTTTTATCCACCTTGAATTTATTTTTGTATATGGTGTAAGTTGGTGCTCAAGTTTCATTTTTTTGCACGTGGCTGTCCAGTTCTCTCAACACCATTTGTTGAAGAGGCTATTTTTACTCCATTTGATGTTGCTGCCTCCTGTCTCAAATATTAATTGACCATAGAGACTTGGGCTTATTTCTGGGCTCTCTGTTCTGTTCCATTGGTCTATGTGCCTTTTTTTGTGCCAGGACCAGGCTGTATTGATTTCAGTGGCCTTGTAGTATAGTTTAGTGTCAGGTATTGTGATCCCTCCTACTTTACTCTTCTTTCTCAAAATTGCAGCAGCTATTCAGGGTCGTTTATAATTCCATATAAATTTTTGAAGTGTTTGTTCTATGTCTGTGAAATATGCCATTGGTACTTTAATAGGAATTGCATTGAATGTGTAAATTGCTTTGGGTAGTATGGACATTTTGATGATATTAATTCTTCCAATCCATGAACACGGTATATGTTTCCATTTGTTTGTGTCTTCCTTCATTTCTTTCCTGAGTGTTATATAGTTTTCTGAATACAGGTCTTTTACCTCTTTGGTTAGGTTTATTCCTAGATACTTTATTTTTCTTTTTGCTATTTCAAATGGAATTTTTTCCTTGATCTCTGCTTCTGCTGTTTCATTGTTGGTGTACAGAAATGCCTTTGATTTCTGGATATTGACTTTGTATCCCGCTGTTTTGCCAAATTCATTTATTAGGTCAAGCAGTTTTTTGGTAGACTCTATAGGATTTTCTATGTATACTATCATGTCATCTGCAAACAGTGACAGTTTTGTTTCCTCCTTTCCGATTTGGATGCCTTTTATTTCTTTTTCTTGTCTGATTGCTGTGGCTAGAACTTCCAGTACTATATTAAATAGAAGTGGTGAAAGTGGACAGCCTTGTCTTGTTCCTGATCTTAGTGGAAAAGATTTTAATTTTTGCCCATTCAGTATGATGTTGGCTGTAGGTCTCTCATATATGGCCTTTATTATGTTGAGGAATGCTCCCTCTATTCAAACTTTGCCAAGTGTTTTTATCATGAATGGGTGCTGTACCTTGTCAAATGCTTTTTCTGCATCAATTGATATGATCATGTGGTTTTTGTCTTTGCTTTTGTTTATGTGATGTATTACATTTACTGACTTGCAAATATTGAACCATCCTTGCATCCCTGGAATGAATCCCACTTGGTCGTGTTGTATGATCATTTTAATGTATTGTTGGATGCGGTTTGCCAGTATTTTGTTGAGGATTTTAGGGTCAATGTTCATCAGTGATATTGGCCTGAAGTTTTCTTTCTTTGTTGTGTCTTTATCTGGTTTTGGAATTAGGATGATCTTGGCCTCATAAAAAGAGTTTGGGAGACTCCCATCTTTTTGGATTTTTTGGAATAGTCTGTGTAGGATGGGGGTTACCTCTTCCTTAAATGCTTTGTAGAATTCTCCTGTGAAACCATGTGATACAGGGCTCCTGTGTGTTGGGAGTTTTTTGATTACTGCTTCAATTTCTTTTGCTGTTATTGGTCTGTTCAGGCTTTCTCTTCTTTTTCATTGAGTTTTGGAAGATTATATTTTTCTAGAAATTTGTCCATTTCACCTTGGTTTTCAAATCTGTTGGCATACACTTCTTTGTAGTAATTTCTTACAATCCTTTGTATTTCTGTGGTGTCTGTTGTAATCTCTCCTCTTTCATTTCTGATTGTGTTTATTTGGGTCTTCTCTCTTTTTTTCTTGATGAGTCTGCTTAAAGGCTTGTCGATTTTGTGTATCTTTTCAAAGAACCAGCTCTTGAATTCATTGATCCTTAGAATTGTGCTTTTAGTCTCTATGTCATTTAATTCTGCCCTGATCTTGGTTATTTCCTTCCTTCTGCTTGCTCTGGGCTGCCTTTGTTGTTGTTCCTCCAGTTCTTGTAGACATAGGGTTAAGTTGTTTGTTTGGAATGTTTCTAACCTTTTTAGGTGGGCCTGTATCGCTATGAACTTCCCTCTCAGGACTGCCTTGGCTGTGTCCCATAAGTTTTGGGTTGTTGTGAGTTTGTTTTCATTTGTTTCCAGAAACCTTTTGATTTCTTCCCTAATATCATTCTTGACCCATTCATTGTTTAATAGCATGCTATTTAATCTCCATGATTTTGAGTGTTTTGGTTTTTTTTCCTTCGGGTTGGTTTCTAGCTTCAGTCCTTTGTGGTCAGAGAAAATGCTTGGTATGATTTCAATTTTCTTGAAATTCTTGAGGCTTGTTTTGTGTCCTATCATGTGGTCTATCTTTGAGAATGTACATTTGAAAAGAATGTGTATTTAGCTTCTTTTGGATGGAGGGCTCTGTATATATCAGTAAAGTCCATTTCATCAAGGGTATTGTTCAATGCCACAATGTCTTTGTTGATATTTTGTTTAGAAGATCTGTCCGTTTTTGATAGTTGGGTGTTAAAATCTCCCACTATAATTTTGTTGCTGTCAGTATCTTTCTTGAAGTTGTCTAAGATTTTCTTTATGTATTTGGGTGCTCCAATGTTGGGTGCATATATATTTACAGTGTTTATGTCTTCTTGATGGATTCTTCCCTTGAGTACTATGAAGTAACCTTCTGGGTCTCTCTTCATGGACCTTTTTTGGAAGTCTATTTTGTCTGATATGAGTATTGCTACCCCAGCTTTTCCTGTCCATTTGCTTGGAAGATTTGTTTCCAGCCCTTCACTTTCAGCCTGTGTATGTCTTTTATCCTGAGGTGGGTCTCTTGTAAACAGCAGATATGTGGATCATTTTTTCTTATCCATTCAGCTATTTTATGTCTTTTGATTGGAGCATTTAATCCATTCATGTTTAAGGTTATTATTGATAGGTACTTATTCACTTTCTTTTATGTATGTGTGTTCCTCTCTCTCTCTCTCTTTTTCCTTCCCTTCCTTAAAGTAGTCCCTTTAGGATCTCTTGCAGAGCTGGTTTGATCGAGGTGTATTCTTTTAGACTTCTTTTGTCTGGGAAGCTTCTTATTTGGCCTTCTATCTTGATTGAGAGCCTTGCTGGATATAGTAGCCTTGGTTGCAGACCTCTGATTCTCACTATTTGGAATATTTCTTGCCATTCTCTTCTGGCTTGGAGTGTTTCCATTGAGAAGTCAGCTGTTAGCTTTATTGGGGTTCCCTTGTATGTTACTTCCTGTTTTTCCCTTGTTGCCTTTAAGATTCTCTCTTTGTCTTGAAATTTTGCCATTTTAATTATGATGTGTCTTGAGGTGGGCCTCTTTGGGTTCCTTTTGATTGGGACTCTCTGTGTTTCCTGGATTTGTGTGATTTCTTCTCTCATCAAATTAGGGAAGTTCTCCTTCATTACTTGTTCAACTAGGTTTCCGGTCCCTTGCTCTTCTTCTTCTCCTCTGGTATCCCTATTATACGGATATTATTATGTTTCATATTGTCTTGCATTTCTCTTAATCCCTCTTCATTCTTTCTGAGCCTCTTTTCCTTTTCTTGCTCTTTCTGGATGTTGTTTTCTACTTTGTCCTCCAGCTCGCTAATCCGATCTTTTGCTTCATCGATCCTGCTTTTCATTCCTTCTACTGTGTTCTTCAGTTCAGAAATTGTATTCTTCATTTCCTCTTGACCTTTGTTGAGAGTTTCTATTTCCTTTTTCATGTTTATATAGTTAGCAGTGAGATTGATGTAGTTTCCCTCTAATTTCTGAAAGCTCAATGTGAATTCATTGAACTTCCTGGTAATCATTGTTTTGCACTCACTGTCTGATAGTTGAGTTGCCTCTATTTCATTTGGAATTTTTCCTGAGGCTTCCTTGTTTCCCTTCAATTGGGGGTTGTTTCTTTGTTTTCTCATTGTTCGTGGGTTTCTTCTTTTTTCTTCTTGTTTGTTAATTTGATCTGTTCTGATTCCCTGTAATTATGGTGTGAACTTCTGTGGTAGAATATTTGTGAGATTCAGTGGTGCACTCTCCTTCATGTATCCTGGTGTTCACAGCTTCCCCCTACTCTTTTTTTGTGATCAGTTGGAGGAATAAGGCAAAATGGTTTAAGACAGCAAGACAGTATGCTATGATATTTACATTAGCAGCCAGTAGAGAAGAGATAGGTTATCCTTTGGCTCTTTATAGTGTTAACCATGATCCTCCACCCCACTATCCATGTTTTAGAAAGGATGGAAAGAAGGTAAGACTCTTATTGGGGACGAGAGGATTGTTAATTGGATCTAGAAAGCTGTGAGGCTGTGGGAGGTCAGATTCTAAGGTAGGGTTGGAATAAAGATTAGTATATAGGAGTAGTGTGTAAAAGAATAGAGACAACCCCCACAATAATATAGTTCAGAAAATTGCAAAGTGGGCTGAGATCAGGTAGGGGTATTGAGAAGTATTTACAATTGTATAGACTAGGTCTTACTAACAGTAATAGTAAAGTGACAGTCCTGTGGCAGAATTGATGAGGTCTAGATAACAAGAATAAAGAGTATAGAACCTTGAGAGGTGTATTAATGGAATGCAGATGAAGGATAGTAACTTATCAACACATTGTGACTGAGATACCAGGGGGAACCTATCAAATGACAGTATAACCAGTCAAGCAAAGAAGATTATACAGAAAGAAAAAGAATACCAAAATATTATTAAAATAAAAAATGTCGGAAAAGTGAGAAAAAGATAATACAAATTTACAGTAACTTGCAAGATTTTAAAAAAAAAGGAAAGAAAAGCAGAAGATGTAGTGCAGGAGAGATAAATTTGGAGTGGAAAGAATAACATTAGGATGAATGGAAGAGAAACATAAGGGATTGCGAGATAAAAATAATAAGAATTGAAAAATAAAATGTCACATAAAACACAAGATGAAATCAATCAACTAACAACAGCCACAGAAACCAAACCAAACCAAACCAAACCAAACAACAACAAAACAAAACAAAACAAAACAAAAAAACCTCTTGTTGGTTTCTAACTGGCCAGACCAATTTTTCTGATCTTGCTGGTTTCAGCTGGCTGAGGGACCTTTGAAATACTTCTCTCTCTCCCAGCCCAAATCTCAGCAAGTCTGTCAGGTATTCTAGGCACTCCTGAGCACACTGGCTCTCTGGATCTCACTTCCACGTTCTTCCGGACTCCGGGGTCCTGCAGGGTTCCAGCTCTATGATCTCAGGAGGCACCGTGACATTTTGGGATTCACTGCGCCCTCCCTGGGAATCATAAAAGGGCTCGCCCCTCCCCCAAACTTTTGAGATTCGGGGTCTAGATCACCCTAAGCACCTCGCCTCGACCCTTCTGGGTTCACAGCAAGCTCGAGACAGGCTCCCTGATGGAGCGCACGACACTTCCAGGTACACAACGGAGCCAGTCAGTCTTCCCAATGGTGCGCAAGCCGAGCCCTTTCCCGCTCCGTGATCCCCCACCGAACCGCACTCCGAACCGGGTGTTGGCGCCTTTCCCGGCTCCCCCCATTGGGCTGGCTGGAAATTTCTGAGCCACTACTGTATGAACGCACCAAGTGCCATGTCCCTCCCGGGATCACGGCACGCAATTCAGGCCTCCCTATGGGGCAGGAGCCGAGCACGGCCCGGCTGTGTGCTCTCCACTGATCTGCACTTTCAACGGGCTAGGGGTGCGGGTGCTCTTCCAGGCCATCCCTGGTCCTGTTGGCTAGAGGCCCTCACTTCTCCCAGGTCTCTGGGTGGGTGTTCATAGTGCCTGGGCGATTTTTTCCCAGTCCAACTGGCCAATCTGTTCCTTCTAGCAACACATTCTCCCCTGGAGTTGCTCACCCCCGAATTCGGGGAAGGGAGCAGGGACTCCCCTCTCCGGGGAGCCCCAAGGCAGACCTGGGAGCACCGGGCCTGGAGACTGCATACCCCTAGACCCCGCACTGATCCCTGGGCCCCTTTTGTCCTGAAGCAGTCTCCTTACCATCTGGTTTTTCAGTGATTGCAATAATTTTTGATGTCCTGCTTTCAAAAGTGATTCGGTAACCTAGTCCACTTGCTCTGTTCCTCTGCCCATCCTCGAGTTTCCCTCCTCTTCACAGAAGCCGAGAAAAACGCTGCCTAGAGTAAAGCCGCCATCTTCCATCCGAGAGATTATATTCACATTTATAAAATGAAAATCATAATAACCTACCTCTTCGAGTAGTGTGAGGATTAAATGAGAATCTATATTTAAAGGATCTCTCAGAAAAACCTAAAACAGTGTAGCTACCATTATGAAAGCGATTAATCATAAGGATAAATAGTATAATTAAGTCTTATTTTCACAAGGTTCATATGTTTATAGCTATTTCATATTTGCATTAAGGTATCTGCAGGTCACAGAAATATGTACATTAAAACATTATTTCAGCATGGGTCTGCATAATGTACCTCTCTACTGTATCAGACTTTTCTTTCTCAAACTGAGGCTGTCAGAGTGGGTTTGGGTGGAGAAACAGAAAACATTAATATGAAGTGACGATGACATGTCTGTTATTGCACTTTCTTTTCAGCACAAGTTCTAGGCACAGCACAGAATCAGAGAATTTGTTACAAGCAGGATTTAATTCAGTGATTCATTAGGTGTCTGTGGACAGTCTTTTTTCTTCTGTCTTTTCTTGTTGTAAATCCAGTATTAGGAAGAATATGCTCTTCAGGGAATCTACTAAAAATGTGCCAGTTCTTGTTTTTAAATTAAATGTAGATGATACCTTTGAACATTAGTTAGCAGAAAAGGTAATTTTTGAATCTTCTTCACCCCTCCCATTTCTTGGCTTTAAGCACTTTATTTATTTTTTTTAAAGTAGCTCATTTTTTTTCTTTTGCTTTTATCAGATGTGTTCTGGCACATGAAAGGAAGGATGCAGGTAGAAAAGCATTTAATGTTTTCAAAGCTAAGTTACATGTCTTTAGGGTAATTAAATTATGATTTTGTGACTCTTTAAATATGGATTATCAAACTTGATGCCTTCAGAACATAAAGTAGTCCCTTTGAAAACCACAGCTAACATTTCACTAGTTTCTCACCTGGTGACTGACCTACCTCAAAAGAGAAAAATATGCTTTCCAATGTCAACTATTGAATAGTATCTTCATACGTTCCATCTGTAAAACAAAACATACACATTATGAAAAGGACAAAACTTGCACAACCTGAAAAGAAACCATGCAGCTTACACTGGCACATATTTTCACATATTTCTTTCTAAATGCACAAGCAGGATCTGCTCCACAAAATGCTCCAGGGTAGTATTTGTTTTAAATTTATGTAACCAGTTATGCTGCAAGATGGTATTCAAAAAGAAGCTCAAAGATGTCTGTTATCTAACATCCTCCCTCTCTCCCTGTGCACCAATAAACAACAGAGATGAAAAAATTCTTAACATCAAGCAAAACAATAAAATGCAAAACTTTTATGTTTAAAAAGGCATAATCATAGCTAACAGATAAACTCCAGCCAGGAAAGAACCTTTTGTGTGTAAGGGTAGAGCTCAGTTAAAGTTCAGGGGTTTCTGGCTATTTTGTAGATCTTAAAGTTTATAGGCAGATTTCCATATATTAAACTTACATCAAACTCTAACTTGAGTTCAGTTCATTAAAATTTAGCTATTGATCAGGACTCTCAATAGAATTTTCAATATTACCTTTCTCACATATTCATTTTAGTGGCCCTTTGGCAGGCCAGATCTCATGCTTGTGCCAATGACAGGCTTCACAGTTCAATGCACAATTATCTCAATCCTGAACCAGGGCATGCAGGATATGACGTGTGTTTTGTGTTTGTGGAAAACCAGGCCTAGCCAAAACTGTGGCTGGCATAGCCTCCTACCAGCAACCAAACCCAAGGATCTTTAAATTGTGAAACATATGGAAGGGAGGAGAGGGAGAGAGGGAGGGAGAGAAGGGACACAACAAAAAGGAGGAGGAAGAAGGGAGAAGGGAAGAAAGGAAAATAGGCAAGAAACAAAAAGAACAAAAAAAAAGGAAAGAGAAGAAAAAGAAAAAAAACTATATGGGAAAATAGGTCATTTCTGTACTCAAATTCTATTGGCTTATTGCAAAGGATTCTAGCAATATTAACTCTAAACATAAATGTGTCTCTTAAATATAATTTGGAGTTTTCCAAAATAGAGATTATTCTAAAATAATAAATTCCTTTTGGCCTGGCTAAGGAAGACTGAATCATCTTTTATTAGGAAACTTTGTTTTTTCCTGGGTTACTAAAGTTGTTACATAAGGTCACAATTAGCACATTTGCTGGCCCTAATCTCAGAGAGATAAGATCAAACTCCCACCCTACACAGCAAGATAGATGGTATGTACTGATAGAGCAAATTATTTCCCAGTGAATTTATAGCTATATTTATAGCAAGGGTGGGAATGCACTGCCTTGCTACCTGTGCTGACCAACATTTTTGGCAGGCTTAAGTCTAGTTCAAATAGGCCTCTTGCTCAAGGTTTGGAAAGCCTTCTAGCCATTATGACTACTAAAGAAATTGTGAGGATTCCTTCTAACCAGAGGCCATGGCAATATGGAGGATCTTTCAAAGATACTGATAAAATAAAATAAGGGGCAGGACTTAATGACAGAATAAGTATATTAAACACCCTAATTCCTTTAAATAAATTTCAACAATTTATAAGAATTTGTATCTATTTTTGTCTGCTTTTTGACAACTTTTTTCACAAAAGGTAGAAATTACAATAATTTTTTAGAAGTTAGAGACCTTTTCCATGCTGGATTAGCTTATACATTTTTGTGTAAGTTTGTGAGGATATATACATTTTCTTTACTCCTCACAAAATTGTTTTGCAAAGAGAATAAAGCAAATTTTAATTGAATTAAAGAAAGAGAAAGTAGATAATAATAGTACATTAAACCAAGGGTTAGCAAAATATAGGCATAATCTATTGCATAAAGTCTTTGGGCTGAGAGTATTATTTATATTTCTTAAATGATGAGAGGGAGGGAGGAAGGGAGAGAGAAAATGAACCAGAGACTGTGCCCATAAAGCCTAAAATACTATCTATCCTTTACACAAATAACTTGTAGCACCTGTTATAAATCAAATAATATCCAGCTATATTTTAAACTATTTCTCACCTATATGATCTAATATGTAAATATTTGATTTATAACACTGAAAATAAAAAGAAAACAAAGAACAGTTTTTCACAAATAAACAATAGTATTTTACTATATAATCCCACCTGTACATTCTGAACTTAAGTTTAAGAGAAGGTAAAACAAAGGTTCAAAGATAGAAATCAGATTATTTGTGACCTCTGGAGGGTACTGACAAGAAGGCTGCATGAGCGCACTTCATGGGGTGATGGAAAGGTTCTGTGTTTTAATTGGAGTAGTGGTTATAAAAGGGTAGATGCACATTGCAAATTCCTCAAAAATAGACCAGCAGTTCTACTTCTGGGTATATATCCAAGGAAATCTGAATTAATTCCAAAAGATACACATACCCCTATGTTCATTGAAGCATTATTTATAATAGCTAAGAAATGGAAGCAGCCCAAGTTCCCATCAATAGAAGAGTGGATAAAGAAGATGTATTATATATACAAAGGGGTTTCTCCTACTATGTGAGTGTTCTAGGAGCCCATCTGTATCGGTGTACCAGCTGGTGTTGTTGTGAGAGGCTGTGTTTGGCTTCAGTGAATTTTTTGGGAAGACTCTTTCATCAGGTTTGCCCATTTCATGACAGGTAATTTACCAGCACACCTGCCCATACAGTGCTGAGTGTTCAACTGTTTTTGACCAAAAATGGCATGACCCCTGTACCCCACTCTCCCACTTCACCTGATCTTGTCCTGAGCAACTTGTTTTTGTTTCCCTGGATGAGAAAAGTCCTCAAAAGGAAATGTTTTGCCATGTGAAAGAGGTAAAAAAATGGCAGAGGCATTGAAAGGCCTCAAAATCTACCAGTTCCAAAACCACTTTGAGCAGTGGAGAAAAGTCTCGAGGTGTACTGCCTCCAATGGAGAGCACTTTGAAAGTGACTAAAGCTTAAACATGTAAGAATAAATACACAATTTTTAATAAATAAATTCTGGGGATTTTTTGGGGTCCCCCTTGAACAATGGAACCCAGCCACAAAATCAATGAAATCTTACCATTTGTAGCAGCATGGATGGATCTACAGGGTATATTATACTACATGAAACAAGTCAGACAGAGAAAAACAAATACCAATGATCTCACTTATATGTGGAATATAAAGACAAAATAAACAAACAAAACAGAAACAGTCTCAGAGTTACAGAGGACAGAGAATTGCTTATGGAAGTAGGGGGTGGAGGGCTGGTGATAAAGGTGAAGGATTAAGAAGTACAAATTTGTATTTACAAAAGAGTCATAAGGATATTTATAAAGTACAGCATAGGGACTATAACCAATAATGTTGTAATAACTATATATGGTTCCAAGTGGGTACTAGAATTACTGGGAAGATCACTTTATAAATTATATAATTGTCTAACCACTATGCTATACACCTGAAATTAATATAAAATAATATTAAATGTTGACTATAATTGGAAAAAACAAACAGGAAAACTTTCCTTGTTTTCTAGCCTACATATAAATATAAAAAGGCAAAGATTTATTTTTTTTACTTTAAAATATATTTTATTGTTTCTAATCTATAGAAATAATACACATTTATCATAACAACTTTGAATAATACAGTGCTGCATAAAGGTTTTAAAAGTTGCCCACAATTCCTATAATAATGTAAAACATTATTATACCAAATCAAATTCTTATATTACATAATTGAATATTTTAACAGAATTGATTAGGGCCTTTAGCTTGGCATAGTAGAGTTTTGAGACTCTGCCTGCATTGCAGGTATTCAACTGTTTACTTTTTTATTGTATATTTTTATATTGATTTATTTTTATTTTATTTACTTTTCTATTCTTATAATCAATAAAATATATAGATTATTGAAAAATATTGACTATTTTATTGATTGCTATTACAGTTGTCTCATTTTTTTCTCCCCTTTATCCCCCTCTGCCCTGCAGCACCCCACCCTCTAGCATTACCCACCTCCTTAGTTCATGTCCATGGGTTGTACATATAAGTTCTTCAGCTTCTCCATTTCCTATACTATTCTTAACCTCCAGTATTTTGTGCCTACCAATTATGCTTCTTATTCCCTGTACCTTTTCCCCATTCTCCCCTCACCCCACACTGATAACCCTCCACACGATCCCCATTTCTGTGATTCTGTTCCTATTCTAGTTGTTTGATTAGTTTGTTTTTGTTTTTTAGGTTCAGTTGTTGACAGTTGTGAATTTGTTTTCATTTCATATATGAACTACTGTTCATAGTTTTGATCTTCTTCTCTTTCTTAGATAAATCCCTTTAACATTTCATATAATAAGGGCTTGGGAATGGTGAACTCCTTTAACCTGACCTTATCTTGGAAGCACTTTATCTGCCCTTCCATTCTAAATGATAGCTTTGTTAGATAGAGTAATCTTGGCTGTAGGTCCTTGCCTTTCATGACTTTGAATATTTCTTCCTAGCCCCTTCTTGCCTGTAAGGTTTCTTTTGAGAAATCAGCTGATAGTCTTATAGAACTCCTTTGTAGGCAAATCTCTCCTTTCCTCTTGCTGCTTTTAATATTCTCTCCTTATCTTTAATCTTGGTTAATGTGATTATGATGTGTCTAGGTGTGTTCCTCCCTGGGTTGAACTTCTTTGGGACTCTCTGAGCTTCATGGACTTGCAAGTCTATATTTACTTTTTCTGTAAGATATTTCATTTTATTTTTGATCTAAGATAATACAGGGATGGGTAAAAGTAGGGATACAGTTGCATTGTGATATTCTTTTGAGGTAATAAAACTATTGTCATAATCATAACCTGCATGTCTTTTCTATATGAACAACTATAAACCTACTTTTGCCCACCCCAGTATTTTGTTGTTAATATTATACATAAAATCACATTTTAAATGAAACATAAATATATTATAAAATCTGTATTTTTGTTTTCTTAATAAATAAGAAAACAATAAAATGTGTATATGCAGACTGAAAATTACATTAAGTTGCACAATTTATTGAATATGTTATAGCTCAATAAAAATAAATCAATATAATCATATACACATTCATGCATTAATATTTACAGACATGAACATTTTGTAGTATAATATAGTCCCTTAATGAAAGAACTACATACAGAGTATGCTTCAGGAAGAAGACAATTAAATCAAAAAAGAAGAAATGGAATTAAAGAATCAACATAGAACTAGGAAATAGATACACCTGGCAATAGATACAAATAAATATTTACTGTAAGAGAGAAGGTAATCATAAAAAAATAATTTAGAAGTTTTTGAAGAACAACTTCAAATACCATATAGAATATAAACCTTTATTGAGCTATGGACTGAATATTTGTACATTTCACTATCTGTAGTACATTAGACTTTTAAAATGCTCCTAGAATAACAATCCTCCTAATCCACTATCATCAGTGCAAAAGTAAAGGTCATCATTGTTTTAATGTCTTACTGTTCACACCGTTGTTGAGGGATAGGTTCTTGTCCTACAGCTATGTAGATGGCTGACCACACAACACCTGACACTGGACAGATGAGATCAACATCAGTTTATTAGTCACATAAACCCACAGTCCAAGAAGGAGGATACTTCACACCATGCAGGACCACTCAGAGGCTGCCCTCTGGAACAGAATATACAAGGAGGGGTGATGGGAACAAGACTTTGTAGTATCATGAGACTAGGTTGCCCCTGGTTCCCACAGGAGGGTGATTGACTTGTTTGAATAATTCTGAGGTTGGCAAGGAACTAAAATTCACTTATCAAGGATAAGTAGGAATTATGCCTAGTCCTTCTGATAAAGGGGTATTGCTGAGATAAATCTCAGCTATGGGAGCAGACTGGGGAGTAGAACTTGCAGTTAGGCTATTCAAGGTGGCTCTGGTTTCTCCTAGACATTGAGGCATAATATTGGGACTTGATTTGTAGCCTTATACCACACTCATTGCCTTGGCTAAGAACTCAACTAAAGCATGACTGTGATAATGTCCAAGCTTTAGCAGTCTTTGGATAGTTATGAGAGGAGTATATCACTCAGTATATGTATAATTCTTACTTCTAGTAGGTCTGAGTAAATTTGAATGAAAGGAGTTGGAAAAGAAAAGTATTGTAATCAGAGTGGTAGTTACATTGTTGACAATAGGGCAAACAGATAATGTAATATACCAATCATGTATTATGAATATGTACACTTGAAACCTATATAATCTTATTGACCAATGTCACACCAATAAATTTAATAAAAAATTAATGATTGCTATAGCTAAACATTAAAAAAAAAAAACAAGACAAATAGTATGGTCTCTAAGAATTGATATTTGTTCCAGGAGTGCATGAGTGCATGCATATATGTGCATGTGTGAGTGTGTGTGTGTGTGTGTGTGTGTGTAAACTCAATGGGTAATCCACTTCCACACCACTGAGAAGGCCTGATGAGAAAATTCACTTTGTACATCAGAGCCTCAGATGGACTCTCCTCCTTCTGTAGGACATAGAGCCTTATTATCAATCACTCAGGCTTAAAATGCATTTTGATGAAAGAAGAAGGGGTAATCCTAGAGCAAAATTAAATTCTGTCATTGGAGATGTCCAAAAAAGGTGAGTAGAAAATCACATGGTGGAGGTAAAAAAATAATATGTTCAAGTAGGGGAAGAGGTAGATCTGTGAGTGAGAAGGAAGTTTAGGAAACATAGGTTTTAGAAGCATGCTTCCAGCAAAGGGACACAGCCCTATTATATTCATATTTTACCTTCATTTCTCCTCTATCTCCTACATACATTCATTTCTTAAAAGTTGATAAGTGTGAAGAAAAAAATGTCTGTCCAACATTAGAAAGCAATGTTGAAGCAGAACTATCTGTTTTATTATGTTATTAACAGGCTCTTCTGGAAAGTATTTAGCATTTCTAATAGATTTTGTTTAAATCTATTAGATGTGTTTAAGTTTTCTTCAGGGAAGTTAGATTTTACTCATCCAGCTAATCATTGGTCTCTTAATGAGCCAAATGATTTTTCATGTGACGTTCCTTTCTTACACCTAGCTAACAATAATTTCTGTCCATCTTTAGTTTTCTATGAAATCCACCCAAAACAAAATATATTCTCCATTATGGGAAAGTTTGAAATAAAACTTTGACATGTGTGCATAGTCAATTCCTCGGAAAAGTTGCTTGAAAAACAGACAAGTATCTATTTTTCCTTGTAAATAAATATATGAGAGAATTTATTTCACAACTATACTCACTTCCCTATAGTCAAATAAAATAAGTAGAAATACAACAAAGAGCATTGGAGAAGCAGGAGTGCAGGAGGGGTTAATCTGTTAAGCCTACATCGGTTGATGACTAGATTTTAACTTGGGGAGTCGGTCCTCACAAATAAATGTAATAGCATTTGAAACATCATCCTGTCCTTTTGTAGGCATAGGTAGGAAAATCCTGTATCCACTTGATGATTGAAAGCTTCCTAAACTCCTCAGAAAACAAGAAAATCTAATTCAAAATTTGAAAATATTTGCAGAAAATCTGTAACTCTCTAACATTTTATTTAGGTGTATTGAATGGAGTTCATCAGCTACAGTGATTTTCAACTGGAAAATTACTAAGTAACTCTGCCACCTCCCTGTGTGTGGGGGGGGGGGGGGTGGATTTGGCAATGTCCAGAGACATTTTTGATTGCCAGTGGTCACAGGAAGGAGAGAGAAGTTGTTGCTGACATTTAGTTGGTAGAAGACAAGAATGCTGCTGAATATCCTACAAAGCACAGGGCAGTCCCTTACAACAAAGAATTATCCAGCCCCCGATGTCAATAGTGCTAAGATTAAGAAACTTTCAGCTAAAAAAGTTAATGATAATGCTTAATGATGCCAGTATCGAAGCTGGCCTGAAGTGGATAAGAGTGGCCAGCTTCGATACAGTCAAAATATCAAAGTGAACAGTAAAAGAAGAACTAACTGGTGTTTTTCAAAACTTTACCAAGAAAAGTCTTATAGAAATTATGTTATCCAGATGCAGACTGAACTTTAAAAAAGTAATAGTAGGTTGAATGGTAAAGACTGCTATTTTAAGGGTTAACAGGTTTCAAAGGATTAATTTCAATAGGAATGTAGAAGTGAATATGATAGTTGAAAGAAAGAGAAGTGGAGGAAGGAGGGAGAGGGAGGAATGAAGGGAGGGAGGGAGAGAGAAAAAGAAAGAGAAAAAGAGAGAATGAATGAGAATGGAGAAAAGACAGTGAGTCTCAGCAACTAATAACATCCAGCAAAAAGGAGTTAGCTGGTTTAAGATTCTGGCTGCTGTTGCCTGGGAAAAAGGCTTTTCTCTCAGGGATGAAACCAGTGACCAAGTTCAGGATAGTGTCAAATTAAGGTTGTATTCCAATGGAGAGGCTGTGAGTGGGAGCCAGGGAACCAGATTATTGGGGAAGTTGAGGGCAAGGGGGGCAAGAGAACCAGCTGAGTGCAAAATAACAGAAAGTAAAGCCAGGATAAGCAGAAAGTCACATGGAACCCTGCACAGGAACTGAGTGGTAAATTTGGCGGTCGGTTTGAGAATCCCTGGAGAATGCTCTGCGGGTAAGTCTGTGGACACAACCACAGTATAAAGTTTGTGCCCAGGGCCCTCAATCACACTCCTCTGGCTCATCAAACTCAGTCTAATTTTATCCCAGTGAAAATGAAAAGGTCTCATTTGACCTTTCCTTGGATGTCATTACGTAATGTGTAATGAACCCACCCAGGAATAAACCTTACCGAGGCTCAATTCTCAATGGGGGTAGTACTTGCTCTACTCATTCTGGACCCCAGAATCTTGTCAAAGCTGGTGGATCCAGATAGTGAAGGCATTTTTCTAAAATAATGTTTTGAGTGTTATTTTATCCAGATAGTTATTAGGCAAAAAGAGAACTGATTGAAAATGACTGAACATAGGATTTTACTCTGTGATGATTTTATTTCCAGAATCATCTGGGTCAGCCTTGCCACAAATAGGAAAGGAGTCCAAAAAAGATCATAGACATTTTGAGTGTAACAGACCTTCCAAAATAAATAATAATAGTGAATAAACCAGTGAAATGGGCATTGTATCATGAACATTATAAACCTTTGTTATTTTATTCAGTCTTCCCAACCTGCAAGATCAGAACTGCTTTATTTTATATATCAGAAAGCTAACCTACAAATCAGGTAGGTGGGCATGAGAGCAGTACAAAAACCAGAATCAGCATTTCACGTACAGTGGGTTTTCATTTGCTTGTGTTTGGTCAAATAAAGAACTAAAGATGAATTTCAGACCTTAAAAAGCCTAAGGCTTTTATCACTATAGGAAGGAAATTATGTTGTGCAGTACAAATAAACTCCCACCATATTACAGAAGGACATCCTCACTAAAAAGTTGCTTACTTAAAAGGGACACATTTCCTGATCTCAAGATGAGAGACTCATTCCAGTCATACAAACACCAGGGGAAACCTATAGACAATGTTCATGGGCCAAAACTAGATCTATAAAGATTGTTGCCCTGGCTGGCGTAGCTCAGTGGATTGAGCGCAGGCTGGGAACCAAAGTGTCCCAGGTTCGATTCCCAGCCAAGGTACATTCTTGGGTTGCAGGCCATGACCCCCAGCAACCGCACATTGATGTTTCTCTCTCTCTCTCCCCCACCCCCCCCGCTTTCCCTCCCTGAAAATAAATAAATAAAATCTTTTAAAAAAAAGATTGTTTATTCAGTCAAAAAAAAAAAAAAAAGAAAAACAGAAAAATACCCCCCAAACTATAGCACATGGGAAATCTGAACCATGCATAGAAAAGTGACCTGTAAGTAAAGACACAGAAAGTGAAAATATTTCTGAAAATTGTTAACTACAAAAATCAGGACACAGGAAAAATATTTATCAGTCAAAATAAGCTAGCTTGTGTAAGGCAGAAGATAAGCACCAAATATTTATGGCTCACAACAAGTAAATGCAGTTCTTGCTCACGCTTCATATCTATCATAAGGCAACTAGAGGCTTTGCTTATCTTTGCATCTTAGGAACCCAGGCTAATAAAACTTTCTTTTCTACTACCTGCTTCCTTTACTGAAAAATCTAGAAAGTGGAGTATGGAAAAGTAAACATTGACTCAAGCTTATACCAGAACTGCTGTGCATCACTTTCATTCAAATTGCATTGGCTACAGCCAGTCACTGAGCCAGTGTGAGATCAACTGAGTGGAGAACCATCCTACTTTGTGCTCACAATGAGAAAACTGATTTTGTTTAAAATTTCTCTAACAACTATCACAATCAACCCTTCTAGTCACAGATGTATGGTTGACTCTCTTTCCATCAGAAAATGTGTGCCCTCTTCTTAAGTCCTATCTAATCACTCCATTATATATGCCTCCTTCCCAAGACCTATCCAATCAATACATATAGCTAAAATTTTATATATAGCTCCTTCAGGTCTGAAAACCTATGAAACAAAATATCAAGTTCTCTCTCTCTTATAACTGTGACATGAAACTGCAGAAAGAACCAGTTTATTTAAATAAACATGTCAATTTACAAAGGAAAGGGAGAGATTCTGTAGTCCCTGGTCCCAAGTAATTCTGAAATTCCACTCGGTTGTTATTGAAAGGGTATCTTACTCTGCAGATGGAGTACATTCATTAGCATTTGATTCCATTCCATTCCCTAACAGTTACCAAGTCCTTGACTCCAGGTCCCTTAGTGACATCCTTCCTTTTATGTTATCATCCTTGGCCACATGCAGAGAGATTTTGGAAGCTCTGTCTTTGAGACTAATTGGTTTCTCATTCTGCTTTCTGGATGTAGAATTTTGAGGGACCAAAGAATCTTATTTACCATTTACCATTTATGGCTATAAATAATGAAAAAATTAGGAAAGACTAATAAATATACAGGATCAATCTGCCTATTTATCTAGACATATTGATAGATAAAGACATCTATTTCTATAAGTAAAGATAGACAGATCCTGCACTTTTCCTGTATCTATCTATAAAGACAGAGGAAGATAAAGATCTCTAGATATTTATTGGTATAGATATACGTGAATGAATGATAAAGCTATAAGAGGTATACTATAGGTAGCTAGAGAGAGAAATAAGATGTTATAGATAAATCTAAGTAAATAAAACTTACCATGTCTCCACTTTAGATTTTTGAATGTTATTGCTGAATATTGTAAATATATAAATTCTCTTCCTTGTCTTCCATGAATACAAAAATGTTTTTGATATATTATTGACTGAAATTCTTAATATAATGGTCAGGTAAAGAAATGATTATAGGAATACCCATGAAATGTTTGAAAACAAAAATGACACTGAAAAGAGCTATCCAGATACCAATATATATAAAAAAGTTATATAGCATTATCTCAGGAATCCATAATTAGATTTAAAGAATAACCCAGTTGAAAAATTATGTATATGTCAAATTTAAATTTGTATTAGGGTTGTTTTTTAACTAAGTGAAAAATGATCCATTATTCAGCAATGTTACAGTAAATATTGTCCCTGAAGAGGGGGATGTCAGTGACAGAAAAAAATATTTGGATAGATAATGACTCAAATGTTTTCCAAATATGATAAAAATGATGAATTCATAGATCCAGGAAAATCCAGAAAGTACAAGAAAGAAATTGTATATCAAGACACATCATATCACATTGTTCAAAGCCAGTGGTAAAAAGAAAATATTAATAGCATTAAAAGAAAAAAACCCAACTTATATATCAAGGAACAAAGACAAAGGTGACAACAGGTTTTCTTTCAGAAACAATGTAAATGAGTTGGCAGTGGAGCAATATCCAATAAGTAATGGAGGAAAAATGTCAACCTAGAATTCCACATTTAGCAAAAAGATCTTTTGAAAATGAAGGTCGGAAAAAAGCTTCTTTTCACAACTTGACCACCAGAAGACTCACACTACAGTCAATATTAAAAAGAACCATTTAGTTGGAAGGAATATGACATCCATGGAAATTTGGGTCTACACAAAGGAATTAAGATACTGGAAATGTTAACTACATGGGAATGTCTATACTTTTGTTATTTCAATCTCTTTAATATATAATTCATTAAACAAAGAATTCGGTAAGGAGAGTTTATAATATATAATAACATATAAAATTAGATGTAATAATATGGGAAGGTCAGGAGAAAAGAAATAGAAGTTACTAGTTTAAGTCTCTTATACAACATGGGGTGTGGTACACTATCACTTGAAGGATAGAGTAATAAACTAAAGATACATTTTGTAAATCACTAAAGTGACAAAGAGTTATAGCTAATAAGCTCCAAAGAAGATAAAATAGAACCATAAAAATATGCATACATTTTAAAAAGACAGAATGAGGTAAGCTGGAACAAAGAACAAAGGGGACAAGTAAAAACAAACCATAAAATGTTATACTTGATTCTGAACATATTAATAGTTACACTAAATTTAAGTAATAATACCCCAATTTAGAGGAAGATGTTGCCAGATTGGACATAACAAGACCCAATTATAACCTCCCTATTTAAAAGTGGAGAAAACCTGCCTGGTGTAGCTCAGTGGATTGAGCACAGGCTGCAGACCAAAGGGTTGCCGGTTCAGTTCCTAGTCAGGGCACATGCCTGGGTTGTGGGCCAGGCCCCCAGTGGGGACCATGTGAGAGGCAATCACACATTGATATTTTTCTCCCTCTCTTTCTCCCTCCCTTCTCTCTCTAAAAATAAAATAAATAAAATCTTTAAAATAAATAAAAGTAGAGAGAAAAAATAGGCTACAAGAAAAAAATGGAAAAATTTATACCATGCTAGTACTATTTAAATCAAAGCTGCAGTAGCCATGTTAATATTAAACAAAGAAGATTTCAGAACAAAAAATATTATCAGAGATATAGGAGGTAATTTCATAATAATAAAAGTTGCAATATATTAAAAAGACAATAAAAATAGTTTATCCACCTAATAACAGAGGTTCAAAATACATGAAGCCAAAAGTGATAGAACTGTAAGAAAAAACGGGCAAATCTGCAATTATAGTCAAATATTTCAATATCCCTCCCTCCATAATTGAGAGAACAAGCAGACAGAAATTTAGTAAAAACACTAAAATTTTGAATACTATCTATCAATCAACTTGACTTGACATTTATAAAACACTCTACCCAGCAAGAGCAGAATATTTGTTCTTTTAAAGTATAATACCTGTTTACCAACACTATAAACCATAGTTTATGCCATAAAATAAGGTTTAATACATTTGAAATAATTAAAGCCATACCACACAGTTCACTAAACATAATAGAGTTAAATTAGAAATCAAAACAGAAAGATATCTATAAAATCCACAAATATTTATAAACTAAAAATAAATTGATATACTACTTTGATAAATCAATATAATTGAAAATCATTTAAGATATTGGAGAGATAAAAATATCAGAGCATCATTAACACTGCTCAGAGGAAGTGGAAAGAACAGAATGAACATTGCAGAGTATCAGCTGATAAAGAGAAATAAAACTTCAAGTTCTCCAAGAAGACAGGAAAAACAGAAAAAGGAAAAACTCTATCATGAAATAATGATATATAATGTAGCATGTGAATGATCAAGAAGTTCCAATTTTAAAATAGTAAGTATTTCTGGAGAATCAAAAAAGATACAGGTCTAGAAATGTGTTTTACTATTAAGTGAAAACAGTTTCCTGAGTGGTAAAAAGCAAGGGTAGTAAAATTAGAACTCTTTGTCTAAAAGTTTTGCCCACCTGCCATAACGATGCCACTAAAAGCCATGGAGTCTATCTACTAATACCCCTCAAAGGAAGAAATGGATGTGTGCTATGACAGCGTAATGGTGAACGACACAACAGGACACACAGGCACGGATCGCCTCCCCCAGGTATAGCAGAATCTAGTTATTAAGAAACTTATGTCACCAGCTCTCAAAATGAAGCATATCTTGATAAGCTCAGACATGTGAAAAATAATTCATTTCCTAAATGGTATGTTAAAACTCATGTCACACAATCCAGGTGTTGTCATGTTGTATAATGTTGTTTTGAGGAGAGAATAAAAGGGCAATAGGAAAATCACATCTAACTAGTCACTGGCTTTCTAGGAGGATATCAATATTGGTGTCAGTTTTAAATTAGAAAAATTAAATGTTAATCTGGCCTAGAGAAGACAGTCATAACCAAGATTTAGGGAATTACACAATAGAATTGGCAAGGTGATGTACAAAGTGCAATGTATATTAACCATGTACATTAACCAGATGAGTGGTTTTCAGGTGGGGTAAGTTTGTCCCCCAGTGGACATGTGGTGATGTCTGGAAACATTTTGGTTATTACAACTAAAGTAGGGGGTAGTATTGGCATCTAGTAGGTTGAAGCCAAGGATGCTGCAAAACATTCAGCAACACAGAGCTACTCTTCATAACAAAAGGCATACAGCTCAAAATATTGATATTGTTATGGCTGAGAAACACTTTCTAGGTGTTTTATTTGAAATAAGCATAAGATAATCACATTTAGATGTTGTTAATTATAGAAAAAATAGTTTCAAATAAATATACTTTATAATCCAGCATATACATTTATTATATATTACTTATTATATTTTTTGCTCTTCATTTGTTTGTTTATTTAAATTGGGTTTATGCATTTAGGGGCAAAGGAGCATCACACTTAGCCCAGGGAGCTAAGAGAACAAAATACAAGTCAACAAAAAAGTGTAAGTACAGCCCTGGCTGGGTGGCTAAGTTGGTTGGAGTGCTGTCTTATACACCAAAGCCTGTGGGACCCTTCCTAGGGGCCCTAGGGGGCCCTTCCAATGATGGTGCACACCTAGGTTTCAGGTTTGATTTCAGTGGATAGGAGGCAACCTATCCATGTTTCTCTCTCACATCCATTGTCAGTCTGTCTGTCTGTCTGTCTGTCTTTCAAATCAATAAACATATCTTTGGGTGAAGATTTAAAAAAAAACAGTATGGAATTTTCTAAGAAAACTAAAATGTATCTGCCTTTTGACCCAGCAATTCCACTGCTAAGATTATATCCTAAGAACCCTAAAACACCAATCCAAAAGAACCTATGTTCATAGCAGCACAATTTACAATAGCCAAGTGTTGGAAGCAACCTAGATGCCCATCAGTAAATGAATGGATCAAAAAACTATGGTACATTTACACAATGGAGCTCTATGCAGCAGAAAGAAAGAAGGAGCTTCTATCCTTTGCAACAACATGGATGGAACTGGAAAGCATTATGCTAAGCAAAATAAGCCAGGCAGTGAAAGACAAATACCATATGACCTCACCTTTAACATGAATCTAAACAACAAAACAAAGAAACAAGCAAAATATAACCAAAGACACTGAAATAGAGAACAGGCTGACAGTGACCAAAGGAGAGAGGGGAAGGAATTTCAGGGAAAAGGGGAAGAATTTACAGGAACAAGTATAAAGGACACATGGACAAAAACTAAGGGGGTTGGAAATGGGAGGGAGGTGGGGAGGGCTGGGGGGGGTGGGTTGGGATGGGAGTAAAAGACAGAAAACTGTACTTGAACAACAATTAAAATTTTAAAAAAGAAATGAAAAACTAAAAGAAAAAGAAAACAAATGATAAAATAGCTACAATCTTTCTTATTGATTTAAAATAATATACTATTCAATGTAATATTCTTAAAATTTTAATAAATATAATGGAAAGTTCTTAGAAAAGCTGTAACTATAAAAACAAAAAGTGATAAGAAAAAAGAACAAACACATCAGTTAAGAAAAAACAGCAAATATAAAACAAGTAAATATGTTAAATAAACAAGAAGCTATTTGAAGAAACCTGTGAAATATGATGGGAAACCCCAAAAACCCAAAATTTATTTATAAAAAATTGCGTATTTATTCTTACATGTCAAGACTTCAGTCACCTTCAAAGTGCTCTCCATTTGATGCAATACACCTATTGAGATGTTTTATTCCACTGCTCAAAACAGTTTTTGAACTCGTTGACTTTGACGCTTTTTAGTGCTTCTGCTGTTTCTTGTCTCCCCTCTTCTGCATCTGCAAAATATTTCCTTTGAAGGGTATTTTTTATTCAGGGAAACCAAAAATGTCACTTGGGTAGAGATGGGATGAATGGGGGGGGGTGGGTCATGGGGGTCAGGGTGTGTTTGGTCAAAAACTGCTGAACACACTGTGCTATGGGCAGTATACTCGTAAATCACCCATCATGAAATGGGCAGACAGGTTGAAAGAGTCTTCCAAAAAAATTCACTGAAATCGAATGTAGCCTCTCACACCAGCACCAGCTGGTACACTGATACAGATGGGTTCCTAGAGCACTCACCTAGCAGGGGAAGCCTGTAGTACAAGTAGCCCACCCTCCAGAAGATAATTCTGGGTTTTTTAGATTCCTCCTTGTATATAAAATATCAGGAGACTCATAAGAGTTTTTAAATAAAGGAAAGAAAATAAGAAAAGAAAGAAAAAACATGAGGAATAAAAGAATAATAGATACACAGATATGAAAGAGGTAAAAATTATGATTGAATGTTATATAAAAACTTATAAAAATAATACCAGCCAGGTAAAACCTTTATAACACACAAACTGATACATTTTTGTGGATGTATATATAATCACATGTATGCGTCATCAAACATAAAACAGTGTTATACACAGGTTTGGAACAGAGAGGGATAGGTTGACCTGAGACTCTTGAGACTTTAGCTCCATGTAAAATACTGTATTTAAAAAAATAGGGTCTGAAGCAAATTCAATAAAATATTAACATCTGTTAAATCTGGGTGGTCAGTATTTTGGTGTCTATTATCTCATGTTCTGATCTTTTCAGAATATAGAAATGCTTCCTAATAAAAAATAGAGAGAAAATTTTTAAATGCATTTGGTCATAGAATTCTGGCAAAGCTCTTTTAAACAGCTAAATAAATTAAATTTGTTGATTTTTCTCAGGCCTATTTTCCCAGTCAAATAATTCAAATAGATCAGGAATGCAGGAATGATTTCTATTTTTTAAAAAAATATATTCCCCCCTGATTTCACTTTGATAAATTGTAGGAGTAAATTAAGCATTTTTCTGGGAATACTTATCACAATAAATGTCACAGATCTAAATTCTGAATCCCACTCCAGATCGTTGAGACGTTCCATCTTAATGATCTTCAGACAACCAAAAACAAAGGCATGAGCCAAGCTCTTAGGTTGAGGCAGTCTCCACGAGTACCGATCCTACCCTGATTAGCAGATGTTTCTGCCAAGCCTGACCTTGCCATGACTCTGGCATGTCACAAGGTACAAACTCAAAGTTGCCTGCCTCAAATGTACTGTTTGCCAATGGGGTATCCAACCTTTTGTCATCTCTGGGCCACACTGGTAGAAGAGTTGTCTTAGACCACACAATACACTAACAAAACAAATAAATCTCATAATGTTTTAAGGTAAATTTATGATTTTGTGTTAGGATGCCTTCATGGACATCCTGGGCCATATACAGCCTGCGGGCCACAGGTTGGAGGCCCCTGAAGCACTCAACTATTCAGGGGCTGCTCTCCACACTCCACAGTTCAACAGCTAACACATATCTCAACCCTGCAGCCATTGCCCCTCTCTTCTTCCCACTCAAGGTCCTTGCTGCTGTCTGTGGAGACCACCCAAGTCCTCTTGCTTCTCTCAGTCTTGGGAGTCTTCACCAACCTCAGGAAGACCACATATTTTTCCTTCTCTTTTACAATCAGATTTCATCTCCTTCCTCCTAGAAATCACTCAGTTCAACTCACACCAAATGTGCCTAGACTCTCCTCAAAGAGAAGTTTGAGTTGGGGACATGGTTTGAGTTCAACTTTCATTTTTATTTCTGAGTTTAAAAAGCTGTTAGTCCTTCGGGGCTAGAGTTCAGAATTCAGTGCATGAAACTTGGCTTCTGTCTTGTGACACCTCAGAGAAAGACACAGCACCCCTTATACCAGCTTCTACAGCAGCTTGAACAACAAATGCAATAGATAATTCTACTGTATTTTGCATAAACATCATGTGATTCCATTCCTTTATGTTGTTTCTACCAACTGTCCAGATATAAAATCATACAGCCTTTGAGGATAGTCTTTATTATACTTCAGCATTTTGGTTGCAGGGAGCTCTTCTAACCCTGCAGTTTCTTCAAAACACCACGTTTGGTGCCAGGATGCCAATGTACAAACAATCTACCTTTAGTCTGCCAATTCATCTAGCACACCTTGTGCTTTTAGCATTATTTTTTCTCTCATCTTTGACCTGTATCAGTCACAAGACAGATTCAGAGTGGGAAACTCCCAAAGGTCTTCATGAGGACTAATTGAAGCCAAGAATTAATTGTCTCTCTGCTATATCCTATCTCATTTTCTCGATGGACCTTTTGCACTGTATCCATCTCACTGTTTTTGGCTGGCTTCCTTTTTCTAATTTATTTAAAGAACTGCATACTATAGACATTGCTGTTCTTGTAGAAATCTTTTAAAAGTTTTTTGGAGGGGATTTGTTTAGCTTTGAGTTTGGCTCTGACTACCCATTTCCTGAGCCCCCTTATTGCTTCTCTTAGGCAGTTCTTTTACTTTTTAAAAGATGCTTTCACCCAGAATAGCCTCTTGGATATTACTGTCAGTAAATCAGGCAGCATTGTGTTTGAATGTCTGAGCTTGCAATACATGTTACGCATGTTTCCTGGCTCCCTGGTCTTCTCATTTACAGGTATTTGGTATTTTTAGAGGTCATCAGGTTTTCTATAGGCACTTGAAATACACACACACACACACACACACACACACATATTCTTTTCATTTTTTCCAAAATTAATAACTAAAGTTTTGTTATAGTTCCTGTTACTCTTTTCTAAGATTGAATAATCTAGGGACTTTTTTCCTGTCCTCTCTATAATATTGAACTCATTTCCTTTGAGATCGCCATTGAAAACTTACCACTGTACTTTCTGAATCAAATCCCATTCATTGCTCAGAACCTAATCTAGTGGACATAGCAGTTACTTATCACTTTTCTACAAGCCAACTCTAAACTCAGTGGCTTCAAACAAGCATTTGTTACAGCTCATGAGTTTAAGGATGAAGTGAACAGTTATCCTGATCTTGGCTGAGCTTACCCATGTACCTGTGGTCAGCTGTAGGTTGAGTAGGCAGCTCTAAGCTAGGCTCTTTCACATGTATGGAGGTCAGCTGGCTGTAAACTAGTCTGGAATGAGCTTGGCTGAGACAACTGGACTTTCTTTACATGGTCCTTTGTTCTCCAGTGGCCTAGTACAGGCTTATTTAAATGGTGGTGGCAGAGTTCTCAGAAAGTATGGAAGAGGTAAAGATGTCTTAAAGGCTAGACTCAGAACTGGCATATCATCACTGGCCATATTCTTGTCGGTAAAAGCAAATCATAAGGCCAGCCCAGATTCCATGGGTAAGGGAAAAGACTCTAGGCCTTGAAAGAGGAACTGCAAAGTCATGTTATAAGATTTATAGACACAGGGAAGGGATAAATTAGGGCCATTTTTACACTTAATCTTCCTGCAATGGTTGACTTCCTTTAATTCTTAATACAAAACATCAAATTGAACCAAAAAAGTATTTACTAAGAACACACTATGACCAAAGCACCTTACTAATTACTGAGCGGATCCTACTCTGAAGAAATTTGAAACCTTAGGATATAAGAAGGTGAAAGTTAAGCACTATTTGCAGTCTTGATTTATGACTAGGCTATGATACAAAATTTCTCTTTCCCAGTTGATTATTTAAAATCTGGAATGCACTTTCCAATAGAAATATAAATGGTAATTTGGAATGCAGACAAAAGCATTTTAAGCTGTAATTGATGGTATCAAATATAGTGCTCAGTTATAGAAAATAATTACCTTTCTGAAAAGTTTATATTTAAACATGTGTTCTGTAATTAGTACTGAGGAAACACCAGTAAGTCTCTCATAGCATCCTTCCTACTCCCTAATTTGGGGACAGAGTCAGAAAATGACTCACTCTGAAGGTAGGAATACTGTATTGCACACCTTAATATGCTACATATATCTATATCTATATCATCTTTCTTTCTTTTCTTTCTTTCTTCTTTCTTTCCTTCTTTCTTTCTTTCTTTCTTTCTTTCTTTCTTTCTTTCTTCTTTCTTCTTTCCTTCCTTCTTTGTTTCCTTCCTTCCTCCCTCCCTCTCTTCCTTTCCTTCCTTTCCTTCCCTTCCTTCCCTTCCTTCCCTTCCTTCCCCCCCTTCCTTCCTTCCTTCCTTCCTTCCTTCCTTTCTTTCTTTCTTTCTTTCTTTCTTTCTTTCTTTCTTTCTTTCTTTCTTTCTTTCTTTCTTTCTTTCTTTCTTTCTTTCCTATCCTTACCTGAAAATATATTTATTCATTTTAGAGAAAGCAGGAGTCATAGGGGAGTAGAGATAGAGAGAGAGAAAGAGATTGATACAAGAGGGAAACATTGATTGGTCACCTCCTGTGCTTGCCCCAACAAGGGATAGAACCTGTAACCTATGTATGTGCCTTGAACTGAGGTTGAACCCATCACCTTTTTGGTGTATGGGATGAGTCTCCAACCAACTGAGCCTCCTGTCCAGTACATGGTAAGCACTTTAAAATGTATTATCTTCAATATTGGAAAAACACATGAAAATGAATGAAACTAGATTTCTCTTTGTTACCATACACAAAAATTATCCCAAAATAGATCAAAGACCGCAAATAATAAAATACGTAAAAGAGAACATAGGTGCCAAACTTATGGACCTTGGTCTTAGAGAAGATTTTATGAATTTGACCTCAAAGGCAAGGGAAGTAAAAGAAACAATAAATGAATACCACCATATCAAACTAAAAAGATCTGCACAACAAAAGAAACTATCATTAAAAGGAAGGCAACCAACCAAATGAGAGTAGATATTTATAAACAAGATCTCTGGTAAGGGGTTAGTATCCAAAGTATAGAAAGAACTCATACAACTCAACAACAAAAAATCCAATAAAAAAAAAAAATGAACAGAGGGCCTGAACAGACACTTCTCCCAAGAAGACATAATATGGGCCAACAGATATATGAAACAATGTTCAGCTTCATTGGCTATTAGGGAAATGCAAATCAAAGCCACCATGAGATACCACCTCATACCTGTTAGAATGGGTGTTATCAACAAACAAGTACATAAGAATTGGAGAAGTTGTGGAGAAGAAGGACCCTTGTACACTACTGGTGGGATTGTAAACTGGCAGAGTCACTATGAAAAATAGTATGTAAGTTCCTCAAAAAATTAAGAATAGAGTTACCATATAACCCAGTAATGTCTCTTTTGAGTACCTACCCCAAAATTTTGAAAACATTTATTTATAAAGATGTGTGTTCCCTATGTTCACTGCAACACTGCTCACGGTGGCCAAGTCATTGAAAAAGCCAAAGTGTCCTTCAATAGATGACTGGATAAAGATGTGGTACATATATGTGTACACAGAGGAATATTACTCAGCCATAAGAAAAGATGAAATACTGCCATTTGTGACAACATGAGTGGATCTTTAAAATGTCATGCTCAGCCCTGGCTGGTATAGCTCAGTGGATTGAGTGCGGGCTGTGAATTGAGTGTGGATTGAGTGTCGTAGGTTCGATTCCCAGTCAGGGTACATGCCTGGGTTGCAGGCCATGGCCCCCAGCAACCACACATTGATGTTTCTCTCTTTCTCTTTCTCTCTTCCTACCCTCTCTAAAAAATAAATGAATAAAATATTTTTAAAAAATAAAAAAATAAAATGTCATGCTCAGTGAAATAAGTCAAATAGAAACCATGCCTTTTTACTCATATTTATGATGTAAAATTGAAAGCAACAAATGAACAAACAAACAAACAAAAACTCATAGCAACAGCATGGTGCTTGGTTACCAGAGGCAAAAGGGTCAGGGAAGGTAGAAAAGGGTCAAAGGGTCAAATATATGGTGACAGAAGGAGACGACTTCAGGTGATGAAAACAAGTACGATATACAGATGATGTATTATAGAATTGTACAGTGAACACTATATAATTTTATTAACTAAGGTCACCCCAATAAATTTAATTAAAAATAAAAAGAAAAACAAAACTGAAGTCCCCTGAAGTGCTCACCAAGCTATCACACCAATCAATGTAACCATAGGAGTGCTGTTAGTAGGCGTGTAAGTCTTCTGGTCACTGGTGTGGCAAAAATGTTTCAGAATGGGGGTAAGCGATCAAAGTTTTTCATGAAAAAAGTAAACATTTTTAAAAAGTTCATAAATTCCTTTTAGAACTTAATTTTCTTTCCTTGAATAATTGCTCAGCTTCTCTAACAAAACTTATTAAGCCTATTTTGGTTTTCCCTTACCTTGGGAAGGAGAAACCCCAGCTAGCTAGTACACCAAATCCTGAAACCTTCTCTCCTGGACCTAAATACCCAGTTTTCTGTGTGTTTTATTGGCATGTCTTAAAAAGCCCTTTGTAATCAACTTATGGGCTATAAAGGTTTGTTTCTAAGGTCATTTATTTGAGCTTGGAATTGATCGTTTTTGTTGCAACAATATTGTAAGTCAAGAGTCACAAATTTTAGTATGTCCAGGAGAGAACAGGCAGGGCCAAGTGTCAGACAATAGAGGGTAATAGGGACAGTGGTGAATAAGAGAGTGCAGGTCTCCACGGAAAGCTCTGTAATTCTTATTAACAACAACAACAGCATTGCTAGCCAAACAAAATAAGCCTGTAGATCAGATTTCTTGACAACATGCCATCTTGATTATTAATGTCATGTGACTTACAGAGTAGTCCCCAAAGGCTTCCCACTCTTTAGCTATTAAAAAAGAGAACAGTCCTTTACTATATTTAGAATTAAATTTTCTGGTCTTGCAAAGCTGAGCTTCATACTCAAACTAAAATGATCTTAACAAAATATGGTTCCTTCAAAGTCTATGCCTGAGCAGCTCACCAGCCTCCTACTCTTAGACACATTAAGTTAGATATATTAAACCTATGTACTAATTTGGGGGAAACTCACATCTTTACTAATGTTGATTCTTACAATTCATGAACACATTATGTCTCTTCATTTATTTAGATCTTTGATTTTTTGCACCAGAATATTGCATATTTTAACATATAAATCTGAAATATATTCTGTTTAATAAGAATAGTAAGAGCAAGTATCCTTGCCTAGCTTGTTCCTGATCTTAAGGGGAAAATATTCAGTCTTTCACTTAACATTCAGCATCTATAAACACCCTACTGCTAACGTTGTAGGATAATGCATCCAGTTGCTAACTGGATGCATTTTATCCAGTTAAATGACTTTTCATCTGTTTCTAATGTTTTTACAAAGAGTTTTTGTCATAAATGGATGTTGAATTTTGTCAAATGCTTTTCCTACATTAATTAATATGATTATGTCATATTTGTTCTTTAATCTGTTAATGTAGTAGATGACATTGAATGATTTTTTAATTTAACTAATATCTAACTTCATGTCCCTGAAATGAACCCCACTTGGTGATGGTGCATAATTTTTTCATATGTTGCTTAATTTTACTTGCTAATATTTTGTTAAAGATTTTTGTTTCTATAGTCATGACAGATATAGGTCTGTATTTTTATTTTTATTGTTGTTTGGGTATCAGGGTAATACCAGCTTCATGAAATAAAGGTAAGTATACCCTTTTCATCTATTTTCTGGAGAAGGATCTTGGTCCATTTGGGCTTCTATAACAAATTGTCACAGACTGGGTAGCTCATAAACAACAAAAATTTATCTCTCACAGTTCTGAACACTACAAGAAAAAGAAACTATAGGTCAATATTTCTATTGAATATAGAGGCATAAATCTTCAACAAAATACTAGAAAACTGAATTCAATACCATGTTAAAATGATTATACACCATGGCCAAGTGAGTATATGCCTGGAATGCAAAGATATTTCAACATAGGAAAACAAATTAATGTGATCCACTGCACAATAAAATAAAATATAAAAATCACATAATCATCTCAATAGATGCAGAAAAAGCATTTGAAAACACTCATGATTTAAAAAAATTTTCATGATGAATAAAGAACTAAAAAGTCTAGGAACAGGGCAACAATTACTTCAACATAATAAAGATCAACCATATAAAAAAGCCTACCAATAAAATCATACTCAATGGTGAAAAAATGAAATATTTTCCTCCAAGATTAGGAAGAAGATAAGGATGCTCACTCTTGTCACTTATATTTAATAAAGTACTAGAAGTCTCAGTCAGAACAATTGGGCAAGAAAGGGATATAAAGGCATTCAAATCAGAAAGGAAGAAGTAATATTATCTTTGTGAATGATATTATTGTGTATGTGGAAAACTATAAAGATGACACATAACATGCACACACACAACTGTTAGAACTATAAAAAATCCAATACAGTTGCAAGATAAAAAAAATCAAGATGCAAAAATCTGTTGCATTTTTATACAGTGATAATGAACAATCCAAAATTAAATTAATGAAATTAAAAAGATAACTGCATTTGTAACAACATCAAAAAGAATAAAATACATAAGAATAAACTTAACTAGGGGAGCAAAGGCTTGTACACTGAAAACTCCAAAACACTGTTAAAAGAAATTAAAGAAGACACAGATAAATGGAAATATATCCTGTGTTCATGGTTTGGAAGACTTAATATTGTTAGAATGTTCATACTGCCTGAAGTGATCTATAGATTCAATGCAATCCCTATAAAAGCCCCAATGTAATTTTTACAGAAATTTTTAAAAAAATCTTCATTTGTAGGGAATCCCAAAGAATCCTAAATAGTCACACAAAAAAATGTTTGAGAAAGAAGAACAAAGATGGATGCCTCCCACTTCTGATTTTAAAACACATTACAAAGCTACAGTAATAAAAATTATATACTGTTATTAAAAAGAGAGATACAAAGAAATGGAACTGTATAGAGAGTCCCAACATAAGTCCACACTTATAATTAACTGTGCCAAGTGACATTAATACAAGGGTGCCAAGAATATGCAATGGAAAAAAAACAGTCTCCTTAACAAATAGTGCTGGGAATCCTGAAAATCCACATGCAAAATAATGAAATTGGGCTCATTGCACCACATTAAAAAAATCAACTCAAAATGGATCAAAGACTTTTAACAAGACCTAAATCTGTAAACCTCTTGGATGAAAGCATAAGAGAAAAGCTTCATGACATTGGTCTTGGCAATGATTCCTTGGATATGACACCAAAAGCAGAAATAATCAAAGCGAAAATAAACAAGTGTCCCCTAACAATGTTTCAAACTGAAAAACAAACAAACAAAAACAAGTAGAGTAAAGCAATCAGAGTAAAGCATCAAAGTGAAAGGCAAACTACAGGATTATGAGAAAATATTTACAAACCATATATCTGATAAGAGGTTAATATCCAAAATATAAAAAGAAGTCCTACAACTCAAGAGCAAAAACAAACATCCTAATTTTAAAGAAAGACAAAAAATTTAATAGACTTTTCTCCTGAGGATATACAAATGACTAATGGGTAATGAAAATATGCTCAGGGTTACTAATCATCAGGGAAATACAAATCAAAATCACAATGAAATATCACCTCACACCTGTTAGGATGACCTTTATCAAACAAAATGATAATAAATGTTGGCAAGGATGCAGACAAACTGCAACTCTGTGCATTCTTGGTGGGAATGTAAAATGGTGTGGCCACTATGAAGAAGAGTATGGAGACTCTTCATAAAAATTAAAAATAGAACTACCATATGCTCCAATGATTCCATTTCTGAGTATTCATCCAAAAGAACTGAAATCAGGATCTCAAAAAGATAGCTGCATTCCCATGTTCCCTGAAGCACTGCCCATTAATGGATGAATGGATAAATAAAATATATGTACATGTAATGAACTATTATTCAGCCACAAAAAGGAAAGACATACTGTCATATGGCTTAAAATGGATGACCCTAGAGGATATCATGCTAAGTGAAATAAGTCAGTAACACAAGGACAAATACCACATGATTCTACTTATAACAGATATTTAAAGGAGTCCAATTCATTGAAGCAGAAATTGGATTTCTTTTTTTTTTTTTTGCTAGGAGCTGGAGGGGAATGGGAAGTTGTTCAAAACGTATAAAGTTTCAGTCATGTAAGGTGAGAGAGTTCTAGAGGTCTGTTAAGAGGGAATATCTCATGTTATGTGTTTTTAACACAATAAAAATGTGTAAAGAAGTCTATGCTAATGATAGTGACGATAACAGTAGGAAAAAACAGTATTAAGGCAAAGCTTGACATAACACAGAAGCATAGATTCTTTTTTCCTTAGGAATCTTAGGTTACATGTTCTCATAGACTCTACAAATAATTTTATTATTATATTTTTTGAAGGAAAGATATCATTTTTTATATGAGTATGATATTACTGCCTCTCATCTTTTCCCTTTCCCCTGGAAACACAATTTTAAAATACAGAGTTTGAATTCACAAATGTCTCTGGGACTTAGAACCTCCCACTTCATCACCTACCAATTGTATGGTCCAAGGGAAGTTTCTTAGTCTCTCTATACCTCAGTTTTCTTATAGGTAAAATAAAGTTAATTATCCATATTTTATGGAAGACTTTAGACAAATTTAATAAGATTAAATGTATTAGAGAAATGTATGGCCCATAATAAGCACTCAGTAAATGATATTAATAGTTGCACTTTCCAAAAATACAGTATGATGAAATCAGATTGCTTTGACCTAGCATGAAGCACTACTACAGGGCAGAGTGTATGCTGAGCCAGCATCAGAGCATGAGTTGTCCCTTATGTCAATTTATCAGGTTTCTGAGGTTGCATAGACTTCTCGAGCTATAGTGTACATAGCTCATAATGATTTTTAAAAGTTTCCACGCTCAAATTATATGGTAAGTATGTAGATACTCAATATATCTGTAAGTGTGGGTCAAAATAATTTAATTTTATTGATTAAATTTATTCCTTTCTTGTTTCTTTGCTTTTTCGTAGAGCTAAAAATATGTCTAGAATCTAGATGTTGGCAGGAAGTAGTATAAACTGGGTTTCCAGATATTGTATTGGAAAGATATTTGCAGATTTGAAACTGTACTGACAATTTAAATTTTACAAGTCATTTTCTGCATTGTACAAAACATTAAAAGTATATTTGGAACTAGCTCCATAGCCATTTGGGAGAAGGTATGAAGGAACAAGAGTGAGGTGGCTAGTGAGTATCATTTAATACATATTTGGACTCTGAGTATATTTTAATATGCTGTAGGTATACCAGTTAAAGGGCTAATTATTAGCATGAAAGAAGAAACAGGCAAGATGAGAAACAAAATGATGAGAATCATTGATTAGTATTTTTTGTAACAGGGAGTTACAAGTGATTTAGGTATTTAAATCTTGAAGAAGTTTTCAGAGACCACACTTATTAAAATTTCTCAGTAGCTATTATTTTACCTATATTTAGTATAAAAGCAGTCACTATTCTTAGCAAAATTATTCTATGCTGTTCCATATAATTTCAGTGCTCTTGGTCTGAAAAGTGACAAACTAATTCTTTTGGCCCAGAGTTTCAAGGATCAACATTTAATTAATGACATTTTACCAAAGGCTGCACACACCTCAGCATCCATTGTTCAGAATACAGACTCTGTGGGACTGAGGTACAAGCAAGGTTTAGATTTTTAAAAATCTCCAGGACTCAGTTCGTGGGTAAAAATGCAGTCAAATTAACCTCTAGATCCCTAGAGCTGAATATCACAGGTTTATTTATAATCCCAGGACCTTGGTCACCCTTGGAAGTGTGCCCCATTAGTCTCCTAGCATTGCTCTAACAAAGAGCCACATGCTGCAGTGCTTGGAAAAATTATTGTCTCATAGTTCTGGAGGGAAGAACAAAATCAACAGGGCCATGCTCCTGAAGGCACTACAGAAGGAAGGTACCAGGCTCTCTCCTAGCTTCTGGTCGCCTCAGGCATTCTGTGACTTGTAGAGATGGCTGGTTCTCCATGTTCCACTTTGCACTATCTTTCCTCCAAGTCTGTCTCTGTGTCCGACCTTCTTGTCTTCTTAGAGGGATAATGGTCATACTGAATAAAAGCCCACATTAATGGTGTCATTTTAGTTTGGGTACTTTTATAAAAATGCTATTTTCAAATGAGGTCACAGTCTGAGGTACTAGGGGTTAAGACTTAAATGTATCTTTTGCAGGGAACACAACTCAACCATAACATGTGGTTTCTTATCTTAGCTTTGGTGGGAATTCCAGCACTACCTAGGGTTATTACCTAGCTGCTATTCTCCACCTATCCTGAGCAATGGAGTTCCACATATGGCTTAGGAGACAGTTTCATTAAAATATAATTAGTTGAATGACTACTGTGTGAGGAATACTTTAGAAAACAAAAAAGAAATGGTGGTTGCCAACAAACACACAAATAATAGTGTAATTACAAATGATGTTACTTGTTTTGAAGGCTGTGAGCAGGGTGGAGGGAAAGAGACTAACAGGGACGGGAGACTCACCCATATAGGTTAGTTGTGGAAAGCCACTCTGATGAGGTGACCTTTTAACCTGGGACCTGATTGACGAATAAAAGTCAGCAGAAGGTGAAAAAAAAAACCAATTTCTTATTTCAGGTAGAGGGAATGGTATGTGCAAAGGCCCTGAGGCAGGAAAAATCTTGGCCTATTTTAAAGAAAATGTCTAGACTTTTCTATACCCATTTTATAGAGTGAAAGAGTAGTAATCCTAATGTACACAACCAAGAAAGACAGAATTGGCTTGGGATCTACTTTTCCCTTAGTAGGGTGTCCTCCTCCCCTGCACTGATTAATTAGTAATTCCTTATGTTCGTATCTGCCTTCTCCTCCCCTACTCCTACTCATGTTGTTTGGACTCTGGTTGTCTTGCTGTGGGATTCCTGCAGCATCTTTCCCATCTTCAGTTCTAGCTTCCTAAAATGTACTCTTCATATTCTACCCAGCTAGGACAGACAACTAAACCTGTGCTCAGTTTAATGCCCTCTACTAAATCTACACGTCTCTCTCCAGCATGACTGTAGGAAGGCTCCTTACTGTGATCTACAAAGATTGCCATGCAGTGGTCTCTGTGCCTAGTTTAGGCCAATTATCTGCAACCCCTCCCATCTCCCTTGAGCATCACTGCCACCACTTTTTATGGCCCTGTTCATTATTGTACTGTTTCCCATCTCTGGTCTGTGCTCATGTTGCCCTGTTTCGGTACATTTCAGTGAAGTCATACATTCTTTGACACCTAGCTGATGGGTTTCCTCCTCCATGATGCTTCTCTAGAACTTCCTAATGAAGCTGTGGGGCCCTCCTTGACACTCCCATGTGAAAATCCTTGTCATTGACCTTAGCACACTGCTCTGCAATTGTTTGTGAGTTGGCTTACTGAGAACAACTTCAGGGAAAGGACTATGCTTTCTTCATCTTTGCACATATCCAATAGAACATTTTCAACATGAGGGATGTTTAACAGACTTCAGCTGAGTATATGCATAAATGACATTTCCCATGGTATAGTTAAGAAATAAACTTTGTAATTTTGAAGCTATCTGAGAAATTTTAATGAATCCAGCTAGACATTTTGATTCACAATTCTCTAGTTGTAGGACCTGTTCCCATCACTCAAAGTCAACCTGAACCCAAGTACAATTTCCCACATGGAAATAACAAACTTTCTCTGCCTCTGGATGATGATGTTTCTACATAATTGTCCTTAGGATTTTCCAAAAGGTATCTAAGTGTATCTTCCTTAATCGAAACAGTAAGTAAATGCTGGGTGTTGCCAGTTGGAACATTCTAGAACTACAGCTCCTAATTCCATGCCCAATATTTAAAACAGGTGTTATCTGTATATTGCACATCTCTGCATCTTTCTATTTAGTTCAGAGCAGGCAATAACATGGAGCTGTATAAGGAGGCTCAGTCAAAGTTAAAGGCTCTGAGACCTGTTAATGATTGCAAAGTTTGTTAGAGAATATTTCTTTCCAGCACAGCATATGCACAAAATTCTGTGCATACTCAGAGAGGGGAGGCAGCTCCTTAGTAAAAAAGATTAGGTTTTATAGTTCAGTCATTCCAGAGACATCAACCAGCAAGGGTGCCTATTGCTGTGCTACCTCTGCGGATATTTGGGGAACAAATGTTGGGAATGTTTCATGAGCACAGGTGTAATCTATTTGTGGTAGCATCTGCAGAATAAAGGGCAGTGTTGAAAATAAAAAACAGACTCTTCTACCAAGTTCAGTGAGGTGGTCATTCAGAAAGGCTTTTCTCAGCTTTTTTTCCTGAACACAGCCCCATAATGCTCCCAAGTGGAGGATACTGAGAAGTCTTTCTAAATCCAGAACACCTTTATCCAAGCCCTTGCTTAATTTGGAACGAGGCTGTAAAAGAAGTTGGCCTTAAAGTTATTTGTTAAACACATCAACTTGGGTCACAGAAGGCTGTGATGGCAGTCAAAGAATGTGAAAAAAAAAAAAAAAACAGTGATGGTGTTGACAATAGTCTTTGGCTGATTTTTACCCCCAGACAATAGTTTACACCTTCTCCTTGGTGAGGAGAGCTCTGCTGTTCCAATTCTACCACTCTCCATGTCCTGTGTTTCCTCTCTGCACATTGTCACTGCGGGGACCACCTGGATCAGCAGAGGCACTATCACAGCTGCCAGCACTGTCCTGATGAGACACATGGCTGCCCACATTGATCCGGTGGCCAGCATTGCTTGGATGTAATGGGAAAAGGCTTTCTTCCCACACAACTTATACATTTAAATTACCCTTAGACTTAAGAAAGAGTAGCCTCGATTACCACATTTTATACAGTCCCTGTCCCTAGGATTCTAAGAAAACTTCCAAGGTCTATATTAGAGGATGTTTGAATGACACTACAAACTGCCTTTTGTAGAAACATCCCTCCCCATCCATAATCGGCCCATGTCCAAGAGTTAAGACCAAACATCTTTCTCTGTCTGCTTACCAGTAGCTTGCCTACCAGTTACTACCATTTTGAAATTTTCTTTAAAACTTCTCATTTATACTACTATTTTACCTTTTGAAGTCCTAAGTGTACATAATATATTTATATATAGCTTAAACACTAACATATACAATAAAGTAATTGGTGATATAATTTTCCCAAAATTAAAAAAATACCTTTCTATATTTGGAAATAGTTTCAAACCTGGAAAATAGTTATGAGAATAAGAATAATATAAAGAATACCTATATCAATTTTAATTTCAATTTACCTATTATTAAGGTCTTACTTCATTTGTTTCATCAAACAAATGCAGACCAATTGCTAGCAAGATAGATAGGTACATAGAGAGATAAATAGGTAGATTTTTTTCTTGAACTATGTGTAGTTAAGTTACATACACAATTATTCTTAATTCTTCAGTGTAAATATTTCTAACAATAATTATAATATAATTATCAACCTCAGTTAATTTAATATCAATATAGCTAACAAATCTAAGATCTAATCTGTCCTTTATTGTTCAGTGTTAAAATTGATCTAATGATATCTTTGATAGCACTTTCACCCCTTCAATACAGAATCTGTTTTATAGTCATATATTGTATTTAGTTGTCATTTCTCTATAGTTTCCCTTAATCTGGAATATTTCTGCAGCTTTTAAAAAATCTTTTATGACCCTGGAGCCTTTGAAGAATATAATCCTTTCACATTTTTTAGAAAATAAAAGAATATTTTATTTAATATTACTGTATTTTGTTGTGTATAATGCACTCCCATGTATACTGCACACCCATGATTTGGCCCAAACTTTCAGGAAAAACAATCTTTCATTTTAATTTCTTAATTCATTTTTATTTATTTATACTTATATACTTGTTTTTGTATTATAAAGGAATTTTAGCATTTACTTTGTAACATATTAATGGTAGAAGAAGTTTTATGTAACAAATAATTACAAAGCACAAGAGCAGATACAGGATATTTTCAATATTGCCCACATATAATGTGTATCCTTATTTTTCTCTCAAAAATTTGAGCTAAAAAGAGTGCACATTATATATGGGAAGATACAGCACATTGGGTTTGTCTGATGTTTTCTCATGACTAGATTTAAATTACATTCTCAGCATATCATATCTGAAAATACACAAGGCATTCTACTTCTCATCGGGGATATTATCACCTGATTACTCCATTATATAATTATTATTTTTCTCTTAAAACTCATGAGCAATTTGTGGGTAAATGATTTAAGATTACACAAGTACCCAGCTCCTTGTCAAAACTCAGCAGTCATTAATGTTTACTAAATGCTAATTTTCCAACCCAAGCACACCTGCCACATTTACCAGTTGGCTCTCAGCAACCTACTTATAGGTAGGGTCTCTCCCTTCTTTATAACTTATTTATCTATTTATTATTGGTGTGGACTCAGGTCAGGACTTTCTATTTTTTAATGGTTATAGTACTAAATAACACTGATGATCAAAATGCCCCAGATTTGTCCAGAAGGAGCCTGTCCATCTGGTTCTCTGTCCTTTTTGTATGCCCCTTAGCTTTTCTTGTTTGTTAGTGTTTTGATCTGTTTCTTACTCCCTGGAATAACAAGATGTTCTAGACTAATCTGACACTTACCCTGCCCAAGGCCCAAAATCACCAATTCTCTAATAAGTTGGATTTCTTTGAGTGGTGAATAGGGTTAGAGACCAAATCTGTACCTGAGGTGCATCCAACTACAATGCTTTTGTTTCTTGATGCTTTCAGAAAAAGAACTTAGAAACACTAAACAACAAAACAAACCAACAAGCAAAATATAGCCAAAGAAACTGAAATAGAGAATAGGCTGACAGTGACCAGAGAGGAGAGGGGAGGGAATTTCAGGGAAGAATGGGAAAGGTTTACAGGAACAAATATAAAGAACACATGGACAAAAACTAGGGCGGGGTGGAAATGGGAGGGAGGTGGGAAGGGATAGGTGGGTGGGCTGGGATGGGAGTAAAGGACAGAAAACTGTACTTGAACAACAATTAAAATAAAATAAAAAAAAAACGATGCATGTATATAAACAAATACACCAACCTACAAATAAACATAAACACATACAAATACAGACACATATACACATATAGAAAGTATCCACAGTTTAGAAATTATTAGTTTATATTAGCATCTCCAATTCCCATTTACCACCACAGGGCTCGTCATTGCCTTTACCAATTCTGCATTTCTATTCTTCTTCCTCAGTGAGAAAGATGGCTTCCAACAGCATCAAAATGCTTGAAAGAAGGTGAAGGGATTAGCCAAAGAGCATATATGCATGACCCAGAAACACAGACAGCAGTGTGGTGATGGCCAGAGGGTGGGGACCTGGGTGGAGGCAGGTGGGGAAGGGGGCAGGCACATGGTGATGCCTATAATAGTGTCAACAATAAACATTTTTAAAAGGCATTTATTTGTTCATCAAAAATTGTTTTCATAAGAAAAAATAACATACCTTTTCTCTAGTATCACTCCACTGCTCCCTGACACTTTCCTCCTATATTTCCATAGTTACAGGAGGCACAGACAGACTTTGATTCTAACAAGTTCCATAAACTATACTTTCTCCTGAACAAGACTGTTGTACAATCTTGGGTCTGGAATATTTATTTTGTTACCAGAGAGGAAACTGGAAATGAGAAGATCACCTTCTCTCCTATGGCAGTCATGAATGTTAATTTTGAAGACTAGAGATTTGGAGTTGGTTTGGAAATAATGGGATATAGAAAAGGCATCCTGTACCCCTCAAAGGTGAGATCCTGAGATGCTCAAATCACTTCATATTTTACAGCAATTTAAAAATTTTAAGTTGCCCTTTTATTTCCCTATATAAATATTTTTGCTTAAGTTCCAGACTGTTGAAGAATATAGATAACACATAAATAGGAATGGAATAGTTTAAATACAAATCACCAGGCTTTTGCACATAAATGGGGCATTTAATGCATTTAATAGTATAACAAGGGAAGTTACCTACCATTTCCTAAATCATGATACTTGGAAAACTAATTATCTAGGAGTATTGGGAGTCCTTAAAAACAGGATTGATAGTCAAATAAATTCTGGAAAGTCTGGTCAGTTACATTATATTTTTCCTCTAAGAATTCATAGGATTCAAAGGACCTTTATTTCAATAATGCACATTTTGAATTGCTGAGAGAAAATACAATTCACCTGGCTTCCATACTATGTTTTAAAATCATTTGTCTGTGGATTATCTCATGTAGCACTCATAGTCAAAACAAACAAACAAATAACCAAACAACAAAAACCTAACACACACTTCAGCAAATGCTGCCAGAAATTAATGCAGGAAAAATGTCTGATTAATTTTCCTGATGGGAAAGTGGGCTATACTGACTGCTGCTTAAAATGGCCCATGTTTAATAGGTCTTGGGGTCCATGTGACATGAACTGGTTATCCAGAGCAGCAGAAACAGTTAGGTGATAGGTCTCGCACCAGAAAGAGGGCCAAAACTGAAAGCCAGAAAAGCCAAATATGTCATCAGGTCCAAAAAGGGAGAGGTGATGCTGAAAGATGAAGAACTAGTAAAAAGAGAAACAGAATGAGAAGGCACAAGATGAAAATTAAATGAACAGGTTGGAGGCCTCAATCATAAATGAGGAAGGAGGTATAAAACTCCTTTACTAATTAGGTCACAGACACATGGTACATGAATGAATAGTTTGGCCTGAATTCAAGGACGGGGTCAAGGAAAGTATTTCTTGATGTCCTATTATACCAGAAACTGTGTTTACTAACAAGAGACATTGTTTTCTATTCACTCAAGTTCAGGGTAGGGTATAAAACCCTACCTACTGAAGCTGTTGCTGAGGGAAGAAGCCATTCTAGAATATTAACAGGTGGTTGCAGTCACTGGCAAAGAATCACATCTTAAAGTTCCAGAACACACAGGTGTGAGCTCTACCAAGGAAGAACAAAATGGGCCAAAGTTATATAAATACCAACATTGTTCTTAAAAATCTGAACTTTAAGTAACTCCAATAGGGGAAAATATAACTCAGTGCTTCTGCTTGTGGAACACCATGGATGACAAGAGGAAGGAACGAATTCCCGAGTAAGAGGAACTGGGGTTAACAAGAGAACCATTCTCAAGTCAGAAGAGTTTATGCTTGATTACTTAATAAGGAGATCAGAGAATGTTTCAGAGAGTGAGCCCAGTCATTGACAAGTACTCCTTCCATATTGTAAGATCCAAAAATATGACCATGCCAGGTGACCTCCAGTAAACATTAAGTACTATCAACTGCCATCAGGATTCTAGTAATTAGAAAAAGAGAAGCCAAGCGAGTCATGTCCCTTATAAAGAGAAGCCTGAATGAAGATGCTCCCTCTATACATCCCATAGGCTTCATGGGCTTTTCTGAGGGAGGTCCTTGCTTTGCTTGCTAGGAAAGGTTGACCTACCACTGGAAATATTTAATCTGGTGATAGTGAAGCACACTAGGACATCAGTAACCAAGCTGCCCAGGAAGCTGGCAAGGCTTAAGTTTTCTAGAAATTATTAGTCAACTGCAACATGTCCAACTCATGGCTACACCTCCAAATATTAAGAGAGATTTATAAAGAAGTGAATTGCTATTTTAAAGATTAAAATATTAAAATAGCAAAATTAACAACAAGAAGAAATAATTTGAACTAATTTCTATGTCTTTATAGCATATCAGGTGATTTCTATGGAATCAGCCTGGTGACTTCCAGTCTTGGCTCTGCCACTTGGTAGTTGGGTGACCACTGAGATTTTATTTGACTTCACTGAGCTTTACTTCCTCTTTAGTACTACCCTTCTTCTCACTCACTGTGTACCTGCCACACAGGTCTCCGTTCAGTGACTAAAACCCATATGTTCTTTCCTAACTTGTGGTCTTTGCATGTGCTGTCCCTTCTACCAGGAACACTCTCTTGTACCTGGTCACATGGCTGACCAGTTGTCATATTTCAGGTCTTTGCTCTTCAAGAGGCCTCTGATCAGTAGTCCTGGATTGTCTCCTCTTATTGTTCTCTGTCATAATACTCTTCTAGGTTTTCTTTATAGGACTCATCACAATTTATTTTACTGATTGACTCCTTTACACTTTATCTTCCCCACTACCCATTTAGTGTCCAAGAAGGCAGGAACTTTCTGTTGTTCACCCTCTCATACCTGCTGCCTTGCATAGTACCTGGCACACAAAGGTGTTTAATGTAGATTTGCTGAGAATAACTTACTTCCCAGGCTTGCTTTGAGAGTAAAATGAATGAAACATATGTGAATGAAACATACCTAACTTAGCTCTTGGCCCATAGTAGGCATCAATAAATGCACCTTCCTTTACTTTCCCTAAGTGCAACACTCATAAAATTAAAACCTAGGTGACACTGAATTTATAGGAATAAAATTTAAACATAGTAGCCAAAAGTTATCATTGATCTTTGAAGCTTTCTATAAGAATAGCTATATTATTTGTACATATATAATAATACCTTAATATATTGCAATACCCTAAGTTAGTATTATCACCTTTTCCCACCTACCTTTTATTTTTTTAAGCAGATTGGTAACAGAAAGCTAAAAATACAAGACATATTGTGCTAAGTAAAATTAACCATGCTATTTGACATGAAGAAATATTAACTATACTATTTGACCAGAAGAAATATTAACCATGCTGTTTGACAAGCCATGGATTGGAGCCAGACTTCTGAATCTCAGGCCTGAGCAAATTATTGTTTATTCCAATGAAAATATACAATTCACTTTGCAAAGATTGAGCTATATTTCATCAGGGCTAAAACATACAAATTCTACCTCTCTTGCCTCCTTTCATGAAACTTGGTACAAAAGATTCTTCTTTACTCTAACTCTCTACCAACAAAATTTCTGTCTATAGAGAAAAGTCCTGATTAAGATAACCAAATGAGAAATGAAACTATTGTCAACTCTGTAAGATAAAAGAATTGCAGGATGAGCTATTAAATAGTACTTGCTTTCTTGGTCACTTTCCATAAAAAAGGGAAGTCATTTTATTTCAAAGATAAAGAAATCAGTGAAAATAAACTATATTTGTTAATCATGTGCTCTTGATATCCTTAGAGAAATAAATAGGGAACATATGATCAGAGATTTTTCTCCTTTGCAAGTGAAAAGGGACAAGGTAGAAGTAAGCAACACTCATCACCCAAGTCACCAAGGCCACTGGTCTTCTACTTCCATGATGTCTTTTCTTCTCTTTGGCCTAGTTTTCCTTTAGACTAACTGTTCCTAACCATCTTGCCATTCAACTTTTGCTCTGAGACCATATTCTTTACCAGATGGCCCAGAGACTAAAATAAATTGAAATCATTCTTGAAAAATTTGTATTGTTTATTTCCATTATTACTAATAATATGTGCTTGTTTTGTTCTCTCACTCACATGCTATGGAAATAGTCACTCCAAAATAAATTCTCAATCAAAGCTATTGTCCTCTCAGTGTCCAAGAATAAGTAGTCTTTAGTCCTCTCATCCTGCTCTACAGATTTCTCCTTGCTGAGGCGTTAAAGTTAGAAAAGAATGAGCTGGTGAGGCCTGGGGCTGTCAACAGAACACTGTACCCAGTGCACATGTTTTTCACCATAAAGAGAGAGAGTCTTCTACACAAGATCAAGAAGCATAGAGTAAACCACAAAGAGTTCTGGGGCGAGAGGGTATTACTTGTAACAAAGCTATTAACTCTAGTTGGCAGGTACTCTGTGGGTACCCCATTCTTTCCAATTATTTAGAAAGTAGAAGAGGGAGCAATAGTAATATGCCATTCAAGGAAATTATGTGCAGTGAGATCATGAGAAATTTTGCAGCCTGATTTCTAGAATTAAGAAACTAATGCACCTCAAATTGAGACAGTAATTGACATGAAATAGCTGCAGTTAATCAGTCAATAGATGTGTATTTAGGGCCTACAATGTGGCCTGGCATGTGCCAGAGACCAGAAAATCTGGGATCCAACAGGACAAACAGGTTTGGATCTCTATGCAGAGCTGCACCTGGTGGTTTGGATTGGTACTGGGCCTTAGAGCCCTGACTCATGAGAAGTCAGTTCCATCCTGACATCAATAACTGCTTCTTGATTATATACTATGCCTAGGAAAGCATATTAGGCTTTGTATGGAATATAAATACATAGAGTCCTTATGCTCAAATAATATTTGGTATGAGTTGGGAGCCAAGATACATACAGAGACATAAAAAAGGTAACAATGAAAATAAATGGTGCCTTCTCAGGTTCTGGAATGTTTTCTATATCTTGATCTAGATGGGGTTACTATGGGTGTATATACATGTCAAACTTCATCAAGCTACATACTTAAGATTCGTGTACTATTTAAAGATTTAAAAATAATGCAATGCATTGTATGTTTTAAATTTATATATCATTATCATCAAATTCCAAAAATGATCTGAACCTTTATATAAAGACATACACAATCACCAGATTACAAAATAAATAAGGGAAAAAACTGAAGGAAAGAAAAATAAAGACAGAAAATAAATTAAGAAGCTAGAGTTAATGCTATTACCGCCCCCTCCCCCCCAAATACAGGCTAAGACTTACTTGTTGCTTGTGGTGGGCTGCAATTCTGGCTCTTCGCCTAGGAAAAGAGGGACACATGATTCATGATGACCACAAGATAAAAACAAAACAGCAACTCCCAAGAAGCCCAGCTATTCTTGGTTTTGAGGGCTGGGAAACATTTTTCCCATGAGTCCATGTAAAAAGGACACTGTGAAATGTAGGAAACCATGTCCCCAACAACATACATACAGTAAATTTGATAGTGCTTTTGGTTGGGTGGTTTCTTATAAAAATTTTATGTGGGCCGATGGTATAATGATAGAGCACAGTTCAGAAAAAGCAATTACACAGGGGCCAGAATGATATAGACCAGGCTATGAAGTGTCATACAAGCAGAATAGCTATTCTCATAGTTTTAAAGCTGGGGAACAGTGATGTGGTCTGGAGAAATTCAGAAAGGCTTCATAAAGAAGGGGATATTCAGTTGGGCTTTGAGTAAGATCAGAAGGCATCAGTTAAATTAACAGGAATGAAGTCATTCTTAGTACTAATGAACTAATGCAAAACAAGGGGTGAAGGAAGCATGTGACAGGAAAATTTAAGAAAACAAGTAGGCCAGGCTGGTTTATAATGAAAGAATGGGCAAGAAGACCAAAAAGGTTAAGTCACAGCCAGATACTGGAGGCACCAGAAACCAGGCTAACATGTTCATTATTTATTTTAGAGACAAAAGGTGAGATGTTAAAATATTTCAGGTTTATGGAATGTTATGATAAAAGTTACTATTTAGGAAGATTAATCTGGCTGTCTGTAGCTGGATAAATTAGAAAAGCAAGAAGGAAATTAAGCTAGAAGGTTCTTCCCCAAATGATGCCTTTGTGATGAAGCACAGATATCTCTCTATTTTACCTGTACACAAAGTTACAGAGCTGGCTGAAGGTAATTGTTCCCAAGGCAACAGTGAAGCCACATCCACAACTACAAGTTCTTCTCTCTCCTGAGCCATGGTTTAAATTTAGGCTGTTGTTTGAAACAACAAAAAGCAGCTAAGGAAGCCAGGGAGGAAGTTTTGGATCTTTCTCAAAGCAACATGGAAAAGAAGAAAGAGATGGAAAACAAAATATTTTGGAAAGGAGTGGAAAAGATGACCCACTCATGGTGCTTAATGCATACTAGGAAGAATGTTTATGATGAAAACCAAAGAGCAGAGCTGCCTCCCTGAATTCCCCACTTGGAAGGAAAGATGTCATGCAGATCTGTGTAGACTGGGCATCTCCCTCACAGGGCTCAGGCTGCTATTTACCAGGGGAGCACTCAGGGGCTCCAACTCTCTTTTCTTTAAAGAGAGAGACTGTCTCCTGCTGTTTATGGACCCAATGCCTGCTGACTGCGATTTGGAGACACATACCACTCCAGTTCAGCTGTCATTCCTCTGCTGTGTTTTCAAAGCTGGCATGCCTCAGTGAGCTACTCACTGTCCTATACCTTGCACAAAACCCTCAGATTCCTTTTTAAAATGTTTTTTGTGTCTGTGTGTGCCTGAACCTTCAAGCCCTTATGAGTATCCACACTATTGTCTTTCCTATAAGACAGCCTCCAGCCTTTGTCACTAAATGGAGGGACCAGGCTGCCTATACTACCACTAGCCCTATAGGCAAAACCAGCACCAAGGAATAAGAGCAAGTCAACACAGGTGACTATGCTATTCACTCAGTTTTATTAATGTAGTTTCAATGCAAATCTGTAATAACCCAGTAACAATAATAATCATGCAGAAAAAATCATCAATAACATCACAGAAGAGAATCGGGGGATAATGGACCCAAGTCCCAAGAGTCCAGATGAGATACAGGTCTAGGTCCAGGTCCTGGAGGCAGCTAGTCAGCAAGGCAGAGTATTGCAAAGCAGAGTGTATGGCAGCAGCTTCAGAATTAACTACAGCAGGGTCAATTGGAGGAGCAGAGCATCTCTCGGCCATCTCAGCTCCTCTTAGCTGTCTCAGCTATCTGTTCAAAGGCTTTTGCTTTTATACTCTTGTATGATGCAATATTTTATCAGCCTTTGATTAACACATGTTGTTTTGTGTCACCTCGATAAGCACAAGTTGATTATGTCACCCTACTGTGCATACTCTGAGAGGGCAGTGTTACCCTTCAAATGAGCACCTGTTGTCTATCACATTTTACTGCACATGCGTCATCTCTCTGATGCATCAGGAGGAGTTGCATCATCTCTCTGAGCCATTGCTTTACTGTGCATGCTCTAGACATGCCTTCTTATTTGACAGTACTGAGACCACCTTAGTTCAGTCCTGCTCTCCACGTATAAGAACCTTGCTTTTTCTCTAAGCTGGTTGAAATATTAATGTATATATTGTAGTTGCTTTAAAAAAGACAGATAAAGGAAAAAAATTCTCTCTCCCTGTCTTCAGAAGTGAGCATGAGAAGATACTCCACCTACTAGCCTAGGAGCTTCTGAAAAGCTGACACCTAGGTCCTCTTTAACTGAAGATTACATCCACTCCTATTCTTCCTGGGCCCAGGTTCTCCCATTGGTGGCTTTGAAAGATAATGCAATACCATAATGCATGGCTTGGTTTCTCTAGTTCTCCATCTATTAAAACATCAGGTGTGTGTCAAATAATTCTGGTATCTTGGAAAGAGCACTTGACTGAGAATGAAAAAGCCTAAATTCCAGTTCTAACTCTGCCACTTCCTATTCCAGTGACATCGAACACTTTTCTTTGATTTTTTCAGTTTTTTTGTTACTGTAAAATGGGAATTACAGTCCTTTCCCTCTCCATCTTACAGGTGGTGTTGAGAGTAGAATGGACATGGTTGAGGACATGAAGGACTTTGTAACCACAGAGCCCTGAACACAGAAACTGAAGAGATTTTAGCCCAGTGGAGCTTGGCTGGGGAGAAGAGGTTTCAGAAAATCTCTTGTTGGAGGGAAGTTTTCATGCTAGGGTAATTTTCTACAGGTCTTGAATCTTTGTTGACAACAGGAAATCCTCAAATTACAGCCTCGCTGCAACATTTCTCCCAGCTCATTCTGTGATTACTGTATTGCTTCCTCTGCAGGTCTAGGAGTTGGTGAGGCTGAAGGAGCTGGCAACCTTGCTGAGGAAGCCATCTCTATGTCAGTTATACCTGTGAACTTTTCATTCTGTGTATGGTGCACAGTGAAAAGGGATCCTTACTCCCAGTATTATTTATTGGCTGGTTTCCTTCCTACCAGCCATATTTGGTAAGAGAACTGGGAGGGAGCATGGAAATTACATAGGCAACTGTCACATTTGAACAATGAGCAATAGGAAGCTCTGAGTCTAGGGGACTCATTCAAAGTTACATGCTAGCCAGCTAGGCTAATATAGTTCTCGAGTTCACAGATGGCTAGGTCTAAACTTAGTTGAACTAAAGATGACAGGATAGCTCTGAGATAGTTATTCACCTTCCCATAACTTTGTTTACTCATTCAAAAATAGAAATGGAAAATGACCCTACATTAAAGGGCTCTAGGGTAGTGCTGGCAAGAAGATAATGTGCTTTGTCAATTTACATCTTTAAACATTTTTAATTATTATCAATTAATTAGAATAAAAGGCCTGAATTGAAACAAAAATTTTAGGACAGTTTAACATGAATAAAATTAGCTTATTTATTTGAATTATATATACATATGTACTATAATTTTGCAACATAAAATATATTATATATTATACAGTCATAATATAAAATATAACATGGTTATACATACGTTGATGTTTTAGTAATATGATTACATGATAATAAACCATTCAGCGATCTATACGTACATATGTATATACATACTGTATAAATCTGAAATATCTACAATATGCTAAAAATGTTGTACTACTATTAATATTTTGTTAACAAATTTAAAATATGCTGAGTGTAAATTACTAAATTTTTAAATGAATAAATTCTTTTTTTTTTTAGCATACCTTTAGGTTCACAGCAAAATCAATCAGGAAGTACAGAGAGTTCCCATATAGCCACTGTCCCCACACACCCACAACCTCCTCAGAAGGAAGTCCTGCACTACCATCATACACTGGTTAGAATGAGAGAACATATGTCAACACATCATTATCACCCACAGTCTACACTGGGGTTCACTTTTGGTGTCACACAGTCTATGGATATGTAGAAACTTACATTGACATGTATTCATCATTATAGTATCATACAGAATAGTTTCATTACCCTGAAAATCATCAGGTCCCCATTTATTCATCCCACCTCCCCCTAACTCCTGGCAATCACTGATATTTTTACTGTCTCTTTGGCTTTGCCTTTTCCACATAGAGTGTCACATAGTTGGAAACATATAGTATGTGTCTTTCTGAGACTGGTTCTTTTAACTTACTAATAGGCATTTCTATTTGTGACTTTATAGCTCATTTCTTTTAGTGCTAAATAATATTCCGTTGTCTGTCTGTACCACAGTTTATTTGTCCAATAACATACTGGAGGATATCTTAGTTACTTCCAAGTTTTGGCAATTATAAATAAAGCAGCTATAAATATTATGTTCAGGTTTTTGTATGGAAAAAAAGGTTTTCAATTCATTTGGGTAAATATCAAGGAGTACAGCTATTGGATCATGTAAAAAAATACATGTTTAGTTCTGCAAGAAACTACCAAACTGTCTTTCTAAGTGGTTTTACCTTACCATCAGCAATAAGTGAACATTCCTGTTACTCCACATACTCATCAGCATTTTGTTAACAGTGCCCTGAACTTTGGCCATATAATAGGGGTGTAGTGGTATCTTGTTTTAATTTGTGTTTCCCTAATGAAATATAATGTTGAGCAGTTTTCCACATGCTACTCACCATATGGATCTCTTTTTTGTGTCTGTTCAGGTCTTTTGCCTTTTTTAAGACTATTTTTCAGAGCTGCTTTACATTCACAGCAAAATTAAGAGGAAGGTACAGAGATTCCCCTACAACCACTGCCCACACATAGGCATAGCCTCTCCCATTATCAACATCCATTACCAGTGCTCCATTCATTAAAAGTGATGAGCTTACAATGACACATCATAATCACCCAAAGTCCAGAGTCCATTATGGTTCATTCTTTGTATTGTACATGCTATGGATTTTTTAATCCTCACATGAAGATAGTTGTTGATTTTAGACTGAGAGGAAGGGAGGGAAGGAGAGAGAGAGGAAAACAGAGAAACATTGAGGTGAGAGAGAAACATGGATTCGTTGCCTGCTATATGTTCCCTGACCTGGGGCCCACATGCACAACCTAGATATGTGCCCTGACTGGGAATTGAACTTGCAACTTTTTGGTGTATGGGACAACACTCCAACCAACTAAGCCACATGGCCAGGTCTTTATGCTATGGATTTGGACAAATATATAATTACATGTATCCATCATTATAGTATCACAGATTATTTTCACTACACTAAAAATCATCTGTGCTCCATCTATTCATCCCATCCATCTTCTTCCCAATCTCTGATAACCACTAATCTTTGTACTGTCTCTGTAGTTTTATGTTTTCAAGAAGGTCATATAGTTATAATCTTTTGCTCAGTTTTAAAGAAAGTTGTTCATTGTCTTATTGTTGAATTTTAAGAGTGCTTTGTATATATGGGGTAACAGTCCTTTATCAGATGAGTCTTCTGTAAATATTTCCTGTCTATGGATTATCTTGTAATTCTCTTGGCATCCTTTCAAAGAGCAGAGGTTTTTATTTTGAGTAAGTCCAGTACAGTTGTCTCCATTTTTACCCCACCTTGGCCCCTGCCCGACCCTTGAGCCTACCCACTTTGGCTTTGTCCATGTGTCCCTCTATACATGTTCCTTGATGGACATTCCCCTACCTATTTACCCCCATTATCCCTCTCCAGTGTCTTTCTTCCTGTATCTAAACAGTCATTGCCACACACAAAGTTATCTAGTTTTTTTTTCTCCTAAGTTATTTTCTATGAGTTTTAGAGTTCTGCATTTTACATTTTGGTCTATGATTCATTTTCAGTTAATTTTTGTAAGGGGCATTAAGCCTATATCTAGATTCTTTATTTTTTGCATGTGAATGTCTAGTTGTTTCAGTACCAAGTGTTAACTATATTTATGTAAGTCAATTTCTGAGCTCTCTAATTTGTTCCATTTGACTATTCTTTTGCCAATACCATGCTGTATTGATTACTGAAGGTCTAAAATACAGTCATGTGCCACATAACAATGCTTTAGTCAATGATGGACCATATACACAACTGTGGCACATCATATAGCCTTAGTGTGTAGTAGGCTATACTATCTAAGTTTGTTTAAGTAGGTTCTATGATGTTCACACAATGACAAAATTGCCTAACGACACATTTCTCAGAATATATCCTCATCAGTAAGTGGCACAGGACTGTACATCTTGAAGTCAGGAATGTCAAACCTCTCACTTATTTTTCTCCCTCATTAGTGAGTTAGCTATTCTGATTCTTTTACCTCTTCATACAAACTTTCAATTCAGTTTGTTAATATCCATAACATAACTTGCTGGGATTTTGTCTGAGATCACATTAAATATAAAACAAGATGGAGATAACTGAAAACTTAACAGTACTGAGTCTTGTCATTTATGAACATAAAATATCTCTCCATATATTTAATTCAATTTTTTATTTTGCTCATGTTTCCTCATACAGATTTTGTACATATTTTGTTAGATTTATAACTATTTCATTTCAGGGGCACTAATGTAAATGCTAACATGGCTTTAAATTCAAATTCCACTTGTTCATTGCTGGTGCATAAGAAAGTGAATGACTTTTTCACGCAACCTTGCTATAATTACTTTTTAGTTCCAGAATTTTTTATTTTCTTTTTTTTCTGTTGATTCTTTCATATTTTCTACATAGATGAACATGTCATTTGCAAACAAAGACAGTTTTATTTCTTCCCTCCAAGTCTGTATATCTCGTCTTATCTTGTAATACTGACTTGTCTAGGACCTCAGTACATTGTTCAAAACAGCGGTGAGAGAGAACATCTGTGCCTTGTACTTGACATTAGTGGGAAAACTGAGTTTATCACCACTAAGTACATTAGCTATAGGCTACCAAATTGATGAAGCTCCCATTTAGCACTGGTTTTCTGAGAGTTATTATTATGAATGTGCTTTGAATTTTGCCAAATCCTTTTTCTGCATCTATAGATATGATTATGTGGTTTTTAGCTTATTGATATAATAAGATTATGTTAATTAATCTTTGAATGAAAAATCACCTTGCATACCTGGGATAAATACCTGAGGTCATGATGTATTATTCACTTTATACATTCTTGGATTTGAGGATTTTTTTCTAATATTTTGTTGAGGATTTTTTGAATCTATGTTTACGAGAGATCTTGGTCCACAGTTTCCTTACAATGTGTTTGTCTGGTTTTGGTATTAGGGTATGAGTGTGAACACATTCCATCTACTTTCATCTTCTAGAAGAGATTTTAGAGAATCAGTATAATTTCTTCCTTAAATATTTGGTAGAATTCAACAGTGAAACCTTCTAGACATGAAGTTTCTATTTGGGGAGGTTATTAATTATTGGATCAACTTTGTTACTAGATAAAGGCCGATTTATATAGTTGATATATCCTTATATGAACTTTGGTAGATTGCATCTTTCAAAGAATTGGTCCATATCACCTAGGTCATCAAATTTGTGGACACAGATTTGTTCATGCTATTTGTTTATCTTTCAATGTCTATGGGATCTGTAGTGCTGCCCCCTGCCCCACGCCGTTTATTTCTGGCACTAGTAATTTATGTCTTTTTCTTAGTCTGGCTGGGTTCTTATCAAGTTTATTGATTTCTTCAAAGAATGAGCTTTTGGTTTCATTGATTTTTCTCTATTGGTTTCCTGTTTTCAATTTCATTACTCTTTGCTCTAGTTTTTATTGATTCTTTTTTCTGCTTACTTTGGATATAATTTACTTTCTTTTTCTAGCGTATTTGGAAACTTAGATGATTGGCTTTAGAACTTTTTTCTTTTTTAATACATACATTATTAAATGCTGTAAATTTCCCTTTAAGCACTACTTCTGTAAGTCCCACAAATTTTGATAAGCATGTTTTTATTTTTATACAGTTAAAATATTTTTAAGTTTCTCTTGGGATTTCTTCTTTGACCCATATGTTATTTAGAAGTGTGTTGTTTAATCTCCAAGTATTTTGTTATTTCCCAGCTATCATTTTGTTATTTATTTCTAATTTAATTCCATGGTTGTCTGAGAGCAGAGGTTGTGTTTTATGGCCCAGAATGTGGTCTATCTTGGTAAATATTTCATGGAGCTTGAGAAGAATATGTAATCTGCTATTTTTGGATGAAGCAGTCTATAGGTGCCCATTATATCTACTACCCTAATTGTCCTGTTGAGTTCAGTCTGTCTTTAATTATCCTCTGCCTGCTGGCTCTATTGGTCTCTGATACAGGCAAGTTAAAGTTTCTAAAGGTAATAGATTCATCTATTTTTCCTTGAAGTTCTATTTGTTTTTTGCCTCATATTTTGACATTCTGTTGTCAGACACATACACATTGATGGTCATTATATCTTCTTGGAATATTGACCCTTTGTGAGAATGTAATGTCCTTCTTTATCCCTGAAAACTTCCTTACTCTGAAGTCTGTTCTGTCTGAAATTCATAGAGTGTCTATTACTTTCTTTTGATTAGTGTTAGCATGGTATATGTCTCTCTATCCTCTTATGGATAATCTATATGTGTCATTATACTTAAAGTAGATTTCTGGTAGACAACATATAGTTGAGTCTTTGTTTTTTTATCTACTCTGACAATATTTGCCAACCAGTTAGTATATTTAGACATTAAAGTTTAAAGTTATTAATATAGTATTAATATCTACTATATTTGTTACTGTTTTCTATTTGTCATCTTTGTTTTTCTTCCTATTTTTCTTCTACAATTTCTCTGCTCTTTGTGGTTTTAACTGAGCATTTTCTGTGGTTTCTTTTTCTCTTTCTTAGCACATCATTATACTTTTTTGAGTTATTTTAGGCAGCTGCTCCAGAGTTTACAATATGTATTTAGAACTAATTCAAGACCATTTTCAAATAATACTATACCATTTTACAGTTAGTGAAATTTCAAAATTATTGAAATTTTACCATATTTACAATAGACCTTTATTTCTTCTCCGTTATATTTTAAAAATGTTCATCTTATCCCTAAAGTGATTTAAGGTACCTTATAAGTTTTCAGATAGTGCTTTAATGCTCTGTGTAGAAACTGCACAAAAATTATATTTTCAAAAGCCCCATAAAACATATGGATTATACTAATGCACACTCAAAACCAATATGCACTCTTACCTATCATTGTAGGTGACTCTCCCCTATCGAAGCTCTTACAAGGAACAGCTGCCTTCCAGATATTCTTATCTCTGTTTTGGGTCTCAGATGGCTATGGATTTGTACAGAAAATGACAAGTGCTTCACTGTGGCCATCATTTCTCAGCAAATATTGGGACAGAACTAAGCTACCTTTGATGCTTTCCTGTCCCCAAGTCTCTTTCCTCTCTCCTGGTCTCCCCCACAATCTCTCTCTGTTGAGGAGTCCTCTTATAGCAGGGCCATTCTTGTACTGATTAAATTGTTCCCTGATCCCTGCTAAAGTCATCACTAAAATATGAAGTATACTGTTAATCAGAAAGAGCATAGATTTGAGCCCAACTATGCTATTTATTAGTTGGCAAATCATTACATTTCTCTGCTCCACAGTTTCCTCCTCCATAAAGTAAGGTTCATGGTAAGACCTCATAAAAGTATTAAAATGCTTAAATGTTAAGATTAAGTAAATATTCATCACTCAGCTGACCCAAGTTTGGATTTCAGTTCCACATTGAGTTCATGACTCAGGCTCTTTGAACATCAAGTTGTTCTTCAACAGAGTGGAGAGAACAATACTATTTCACAGTAGTATTGTTATGATGAAATAAAATAGCAATGTAAAATACCTCACTCATAGTTAATCCTGAAGGAATGATAGCTCATTTCCCCTCTCCTAATAGTTAGAGATTTTCAATAATAATATAGCAAGGTGTTGATCTCATAGAAATCATTGTCAGTTAAAGGGCAATTCCAATGGACTATAACTTTTCACTCAAAGGAATCAACAGTAAAGACAGAATGGAAGTCAGTAAAGAATGAATTTTGAGGTAGAAAACTGTGATCCTATAATACCAACCCACAAACCAATGTTTCATCAGCTCGAAAGTATCACTCTGCTTTCCACATATTTCCAGGAGTCTTGAATCTCTACATTTCCAAATATGAAAACACACATGATTTAACATGTTTAGAAATGGCTGAACAAGTATTCCTGACCCACCATAAACTACTAGTACTTCTTTTAAAGTCATATTAATGATGATAGCTGCTTTGTCTCTACTTCACCCTTGACCATTTATATCTCATATTATAGCAATTTCCAAAGTATATTGTAATTATTTAATCTGTGTTCTGTATCCACTAAGGTCTTTGCCAATCTATTTAATCTTGTGTCTTTAGCACTAATCACAGTTCCTAGCATAAAATGTGTTCCCTATTAATATGTAATGAATAAATAATCCATCTGATAAGCACCAAACATGGTTAGGTACACTGCCTGGTTATGAAATGCGTATTACCATTCCTGACTTACATATCAGGACATGAAATCTCAGAGTGTTGTTGACACTTCAAATTCCTGTGTCATAGGTGGCAAGGTTAGCAACTGAAGCCAGATTTGTTTTATTCAATGATATGCAGATAAAGTTTAACAATCAGCTCTCTGGGAAATAAAAATCCTCATTTGTAGCATATACCAATTTCCACGGTGTAAATACTCCCACCATGATGAATTTTAAACTACCAAAGTAATATCAACTAATTACAAAATTTAACAATTGGCTCCTGCTGGCTGCTACAAGCTGGCTTCAGTTTAGGGTGTTTTCAACTAAGCTAAGGCTGCTAGTTAGACAGCTAGTCTTGTTTTGGTGGCTGAGGATCCCACAAATAGCTAGAATACAATTGCCCCCTTGTAACCTTTGCTGCCGACCTCTCTATTTCTGACTATTTTGCAGCTGGTCAAATTATGGACAAATCTACTAATTAGGAATGTTCTTCCCCAAAGACAAGCCACCCACCTCTGCTTTTAGACATGAATTAGCAGAACAGAAGATTTTAAAGGAGCAGCTCCCAAATATCTTTTGACTTTCCTACTTTAAGAAAAAAAGGAAAAAATACCCTATTGGAAATTTATCAGGGAGGACTTCTTTGAGCTGTATAGTTGTTTTTTGATAGGAATGGTAGTTGATAAGTTATGTTCATGTCCAAAGAACAATGTTATTATGTGAAGCTGCTTGTCATTAGTGTATTAAACAGAAAAAATGTTTAGAAAAATTCACTGAGTCCCCCAAGTTTTCTCGGAATTGTCTGGGATGACTTGAAATGCTAGTGGAATCCACACAGGATGATTAGAGGGAAGATTCTGGCACTCTTTAAAACTCTCACGTTATTTTCTCCCTTGGGAAGCTGCTCAAGAACATGTTGTATTAGGAGTGTGAAGCCTCCAGGTCACTGGAATCATTTCTTTGTGACTGCGGGATTTCTCAGAGCCAAAAATGTTATCCAAGCTTCATCCCTGTGACTGAGGAAAATTGTATCAGCTGCTCAGAGGATACCAGAACTCAGTACGACATCCATTTAAGCAGTGCCCTGGATGACAGATGTTGGAGTCTGGGTACTCGATACATGTGCAAATGAATGCACTGGGGCCTGGTGTATACTCTCTGGCTTACTAGCAAACATTAGAAAAATACTTGGGAGGAGATCATGTCAGAGAATATGACTGTGAGGAAGAAAAGGGGTGCTATTTACACCTCCTTGTGTGTACAAGTTGGGTGCATATGGACCTGCGTGTATATGGATAAAACCACATATGACTTGGATGAAAGAAGATGGGCAGTGTGTGAAATGATGTTTTCAATTTAAGATCAAGACACTTTGTCCTTGTCCCAGTCCTGTCACTATATAACTAGATATCCTGGAATCCTTACTAGTTCTTTTTGGTCCTTAACTGTTGAGCAGAAATATGAGGGTTTGAAATCTGTGGAATAACTTCCTTCTTTCTTAAATTCCTACATTCTAGGAAAATAAGTTAAATAATGCTTTTAGTTATAAGAATGACTTGAATAAGATATATTTCAAAGGAAACAAATAAAGTATACCTAAATCATAGCATTTTTGAAGATATATTATTAATTTAAAGTTGAAGAAACACCCTTATGATTTTATTTTCCTTTGACCAAGGCTCTATTTACCTACATCTGGATAGTGGAAAAACAACGCCAATCACCCAGATGGCTCTAAGTGTTTGATATCTGTCATCATACAGGCCAAACACCTGGATGATTGCATTCATTTTCACTCTTTAGCCAGATGTTTTGAAGTCATGGAGGTAGAGCTTAAAATAAAAGTAGATGCTTTTAATCCACAAGACAGAACATGATGTAGTAAAAGACAGGGAAAAAAGGATGAGTGATTTTTGAGTGCCTACTTGTCAGACACTTCATGTTTTGTTTATATTTATTATTCATAAAAATACTATGAAGCATTATTCCCAGCTTACAGATAAGGAAACTGAGGCTCAATAATATAAATTATGTGGCAATATAAGAAGTGGTAAAGCTGGGAACTGAATTTTTTTATTATGGAGAGAACTATTAGAAATAAATATATTAATTTATAGGTAATAAAATAGAAAAAGAAAGAGTTGCTGTATAAATAAGATAATCCAAGCTTCCACATATATATGGAAACTCATAATTATTGCTACTATTTGTCATCTTATGAACTTTTTATTCCAAGCTTGTGATAGGTGTCATGGAAGGAGTAAGAAAAACCATGCCAGGAGAACTGGTATAATGTATAGATTTCTTGGTTGTGCCATGCTTTCTTTGGCTCTGACCAGACTGTAAAATTGAACACAATTGCCTCATTAATTGGTTTTCCTTACTGGAGTTAGAAATTTTGGAAGATTTTGTAGAAATAATGTAGCTTATTATACAAATATATGCAAAGTAGTATATAAATATAGGAGGGATGTTTTCTAGGGTGAAGATTATGAAGATTGGATTTTATAACTCCTTGTAAATAACCTAGAGGATAAACTTCCCTCTGTACACAGCAAGAGCAAGTTGGCTCATACCAAGGTTCTCAACAATGGCCTGATCTGTGGGGAAACAATGAATCAGATTCTTTCCCCTTTAAATGCCAAAGTACATAAAGTCCTGAGCCCACGCACAAAAAAAAAAAAAGAAGCAATCCAATACACTACTGATAAGACTGCTCTTTTGTAAGGTAGAATTGATGACTCACAGCCACTGACCTGATGAGACACCACAAAGAGCAGTGTCTGATCAGAAAGACACTGCAAAGAACAGAGTTGATGCAGGAGTGTCCAACCCATGGCCTATGGGCTGCATGCAGCCCAACACAAAATTGTAAATTTATTTAAAACATTATGAGATTTTTTGTGTGTGATTACGTGTCATGGTGTATTTAATGTGTTGCCTGAGACAACTCTTCTTCTTCCAGTGTGGCCAAGAGACACCAAAAGGTTGTTCAGAAATAAAATTGTCAGGGCAAAGATACTCCATATCTTCCCAGACAGTAAACACAGGAGAGAAGAATAATCCTTATGAGGTTGCTCTACTTGGCTCTCACACTGAATAAAAAATAATTTTCCTGGTCTTAAAGCTGATCATGCAAATCCATGAAGGCAGATCTGATCACAAGTTTATGGTACCCCAGTTGTTGACTAGAACACTAGGAAGACATTTTCTAAATACATATAGGGATAAGATTTACAGGGTAAGGAATTGAGGGTGAAGGAGGGTAGATGAGTGTACAAATGTTAGTTCCAGAATATGAATGAATGGGTTGGAGATAATGCACCCTTTGGAAATACCAAATGTTGAAAGTTTTCAGAGAAGCAAATAAATCATAAAAGAATTTGGAATGCTTTTTATGGTTGAAATAGAAGAAAATTAAACATCTTCAATAAGATTCTGAAGAGAAATTGTGTGTAACTGCATTATTTAAATATTAGGAAAAAATGATCACATCAGCCAAAATTCAACAGGGAATAATTTCTTTGGGAAAAAAACACATACATATCTACAAGTCTGTAGGAGACAATGAAAGACTTTGGATTCAAATTATGTATCTATATACTGAGATTTTTTCTGACCTACCCCCACCCAGAGGCAGAAACTGATGATGTTCACCACTTAAACTCAGTCCTGCCTATACCAATTAAATCCAAATCTGAGGATTATTTTAGAGGTTTCTTTGTCTCTAATTGTTGGAGTGTGGAATTTTTCTTGCTGCCCTAATATGGGTGTTTGATATGCCTTTTTGGGTTTGTCCAAAACTAATAATAAAAATGGCTAAATAATGAGTATTGAGCATTCTGCTTGTGCTAGATATGTCCTTTAAACACTTTATATACATTATTTTATTTAAATCTCAAGCAACACTCTAAGATAGGTATTACTATCACTTTTAAAAATGAGTAGGGGAAGGCTCCAAGAGGTTAAGTAACTTGCTCCAGGCCACTCAATGAGCAACAGAGGTAACAAAAGCTTGTGCTTGTCACCATGACACAGTACTGTTATTCAGTCACACATACCATCCTACCCAACACACAATCACATTTTCTTAGTTATAAAGTCTAAATTCCCCAACAGGTTTGAAAATCCACCTTGACCTGGGTCTTCTCCCACCAGGGTCTGTACATTTGTCATTGTACTACTAAGAATAAAAAGGTTACAAAAATCAGACAAAACTCTCAAACTAACATTTACCTGAACATACATATCCTGCTTTAGCCTCAAGATTGGTCACCTGAGATTCAGAGACAATGGGATCATGTCAGAGTACCCTATAATCCTTAGCACTGTAACTTAGATGTAACTGTTGTCTTGCACCAAGCCCAATCATATAATGGTATTTCTTCTTCCTCCTATAAACACTATCTCTTCTTAATTAATTCCCCATTCCCCAGTGAACATAATTTATAACCAAGTAAGTCTCAGGCTGTGAACAAAAAGTTGCTGTTATATATAAACTCACTGTTCACATGGCAGCTAAAATAGCAAAGCACTTATTCAAGTCCCCAAATACAGGACACGATACACAACAGATTATGAAAACACTTAGCTATTAAGGTGGCTTTCTTTCCTTCTAGATCAAGACCCTTAAGCCCCACATTTCTCTCTGTGTGGGGACTCCAGGTTTCAGAGAGAAATCATTAGAAGAAAATAAAACACTTTAAAAAATGGCAGCATGGATACAAAAGCAGATCATCCCCTACTTCAAAAACCCTAAAGCTAGCCCTGGCTGGCATAGCTCAGTGGATTGAGCGCAGGCTGCGAACCAAAGTGTCTCAGGTTCAATTCCCAGTCAGGGCACATGCCTGGGTTGCAGGCCATGGCCCCCAGCAACCACACATTTATGTTTCTCTCTTTCTCTCTTTCTCCCTCCCTTCCCTCTCTAAAAAATAAATAAATAAAATCTTAAAAAAACAAAACAAAACCCTAAAGCTAAAAATGGAAAATTCAGCCCTGGCTAGTGTGACTCAGTTGGTTGGGGTATCATCCCATAAACTGAAATGTCATGGTGCTTGATTCCTGATGGGGGCACATACCCAGGTTGTGGGTTTGATCCCAGATACAAGAAGGCAATTGATTAATGTTTCTCAATGTCTGTCTGTCTGTCTCTCTCTCTCTTTCTCTCTGTTTCTCTCCCTCTCTCTATCTCTCCCTTCTTCTCTCTCTAAAAGCAATGAAAAAAAAATCCTTGGGTGAGGATTAAAAAAAATAAACTGAGAGGAAAACTAGTCAGCAGAATGAACAAAAAGGCCCTGAGAGAGCCAAATGATAAATGCAGTTTGAACTCCTCTAATCCTTTGTTTATACATGAGCCACATTAGCCTTGCTGATTATCTATAACATTTTTTCAAAAACTACATGAAAAATAATATTTATACAGAAAAGCATACATTTCAGATATTTACCACTAACTGAATTTTTACAAAGTGAATACCCCTATATAACTTGCATCCATACCAAGAAACAGATCATTCCAGCACCAAAAAAACCTCCCCATGCAACTATCCAGCCATTCACCTACCCATGTTCATACCAAGGGTCACCACTCTCCTGTTACTTCTTAAATAGAAATGTGTTTTGCCTCTCCTAGAATTTTACCTATATAGAATCATGCAGTATGTACTATTTTGTAAGCAGCCTTTTTTTAGAGTCATCATTGTGTTTCTCAGAGTCATCCATGTTGTTATGTTATTGTACTTCTGTTTATCATTTTCTATATAGTACTCAATATATAAATATATCATAATTTATGCATTCTTTTGTAGATGGAGGTTTGAGTTGATTTTTCATTATTACAAGTGTACTCAATGCCTAATTAATGTACATGACTATTAAAAGTATATTTATTTTAAAATTATAGTTGGCATAGAGTACTATAGTAGTTGCAGGTATACAATGCAGTAATTTGACATTTATATACCTTATGAAGTCATTACCATGATAAGTCCAGCAACACCACCTGTCACAGTACAAAGTTATTACAATATTGTTGATGTTACCTAGGCTGTACACTATATTTTGTGTCTTATTTTAAAGCTGAAAGTTTGTACTTACTCCCCTTCACTTTTCTAGCCCATCTCCTACTGCCTTCTCCTATGGCAACCATAAGTTCATCTTCTATATTTATGAGTTTATTTCTGTTTTGTTTTGATGATTCATTGTTTTAGTTTGCTAGATCCCACATATGAGTCAAATTATATGGTATTTGTCCTGTTTGACTTATTTAATTTAACATAATACCCTCTACACCCATCCATGATTTCACAAATGACAAGATTTCACTCTTTTTTACACTTGAGTAATATTCCATAGTATATATGCCACAATTTTTTCATCCATTTCTCTGTTAATGGACACCTGGGTTGCTTTGACATCTTGACTTTTGTAAATGTAGGCATACCATATATAATTGTGCTTCACTTTAGTGCACTTTGTAAATATTGCAATTTTTTTTAACAAATTGAAGGATTGTAGAAACCCTACATTAAGCACATATATCAGTGTCATTTTTTCAACAGGTTCAGATGATAGATAGTATTTTTAGCAATAATGTATTTTTAAATTAAGGTATGTACAATATCTTTTTGATATAATGCTATTGCACACTTCATAGACTACACTATAGTGTAAATGTGACTTTCATATGCACTCAAAAACCAAAAAAGGTCATGTGACTTACTTTACTGCAATACCTGCTTTACTGTGTTTGTGATGGTCTAGAACCAAACCCATGATGTCTCTGAGGTACGACTATAATGCAGGGATTGGAAAAGAGTAAATATATATCCTTGAATTAGTGTTTTCATTTTCTGTAAATGACCAGAAGTGAAATTACTGTATCATATGGTGGTTCTATTTTTAATTTTTTGAGAAATCTTCGTATTGTTTTCCATAGTGGCTATACCAATTAACAAGTCCACCAAAAGTGCACAGGTGTTCCCTGTACTCTACATCCTCTCCAGCACATTCTTGACATTTTTATAATAAGCTATTTTGACAACTACAAGGTGACATCTCATTGTGGCTTTAATATGTATTTTCCTGGTGATTAGAAATGTTGAGTATCTTTTTGTGTCTATTGGCCACCTATATGTCTTTGTATGTCTGTTCAAGTTTTCTACCAAATTATTAATCAGATTGATTTGTATGAGTTCTTTATACATTTGGAATATTAACCCTTTATCAGGTGTATCACTTTCAAATATTTTCTCCCATTGAATGGGTTGCCTTTTCACTTCGGTGATGGTTTCCTTCACTGTGTAAAATATTTTTAGTATAATGGAGTCTCATTGGTTTATTTTTGCTTTTGCCTGAAGAGACATATCCGAAAAATATCACTAAGACCAATTTTAAAGATTTTACTGCCTGTTTTCTTCTAGGAATTTTACAGTTTCAGGTCTTACATTTAAGAATTTAACCCATTTAGAGTATTTGGTGGTCATTTATGGTTCCTATACTTTTTGGGATTTTTTGTTCTAGTTCTGTGAAAAATGTCACTGGCATGTTGATAGGGATTGCATTGAAATTGTAGATTGTTTTGAGTAATATGAAAATTTTATTTTGTTTTATTAAACTGTTTTATGTATTTATTTATTGAGAGAGGGTAAGGGAAGGAGAAAGAGAGGGACAGAAACATTAATGTGTGGTTGCCTCACACATTAATAATGGATAATAATTTGGATAATTTCTTCCAATCTATTAGCATGTTCTATTCTTACATTTATTTGTATTATCTTCAATTTCTTTCATCAATGTTCTATATTTTTCAGAGTACAGATCTCTTACTTCATTGATTAAATTTATTGCTAGTTTTTTTTTTATTTTGTTGGTGCATCTGGAAATGGAATTATTTTCTTAATTTTTCATTTTGATACTGTGTTCTTGGTGTACAGTAATACAAGAAATATCCAAATATTAATTTTATATCCTTAATTTTTACTGAATTCCTGCATTAGTTCTACTAGTTTTTTAGTGAAGTCTTTTAAGAGTTTTTATGTATAGTATCATGTCATCTGCAAATAGTGACAGTTTTACTTCTTTCAAATTTGGATACATTTTATCTCATTTCCTTGTTTGATTGCTAAATCTAAGACTTCTAATAATATGTTAAATAAAAGTGATAAAAGTGGACATCCTTATCTTCTTCCTGGTAAAGAGAAAAAGCTTTTTACTTTTCACTAGTAAGTATAATGTTAACTGTAGTTCTGCAATATATGGCATTTATTATGTTGAGATATGTTTCCTCTATACTTATTCCATTGAGAATTTTTAACATAAATGGATATTGAATTTTTCAAATGTTTTATGTTTCTATTGAGATGATCATATGATGTTTATCTTTTGTTTTGTTTTGTTTTTATGTGGTATATGTGGCATAGCACATTAATTGATTTACAGATATTTAACCATCCTTATATCCCCAGAATGAATTCCACTTGATCATGGTGTATGATCTTTTTAATACATTGTTGAATTTATTAATGTTTTGCTCAGGATTTTTGCATTTATGTTCATTGGGGATATTAGCTTGTAATATTCTTTTTGTAGTGTCTTTGGTTTTGATATCAAGTTAATTATCTATTGAATACTAATTAAAAACATATATTTGATAATTATTTAATCTTTATAATAAATAATTTTAAAATTTGAAAAGTCTCCATTAGTACTTTTACTCAGGGCTGGATGGGGCCAGCAGCTGAAGAAGAACAAAAAAAGACTTTTTGACCCTGTGTTCTTTTCACACTATGATGATTGACTACTTGCCCTGAACATTGGATCCTTCTCTAACATATTCTCACTCCACATTTTCATTTGGATGGAAAGACATAACACAAAACTAGAGCTTCACTTCTGACATAGAAGTTTTTTTGTCCTCTTCAATTACTATCTTCCAATATGTAATAATTGGCTCAAGTTTTTTCCATAGAAAATTATGTTGCTAAGCTGCACAAAAGAAAATAATTAGTATAGTTTTCCTATTAGATAAGTTGATAATACAAAGGGATCAAGTCAACCATAGAACTCTTTAAAAATTGGTTTAGCTTATGATTTATTTGATGAGGTCATAATGCCTGATGGTTTAAGATTCTCAACTAGAGGGGGCTTTCCATATTTTCTCTCTCTATGTTCATAATTTATCAATCATGTATATAATTATTCTCCTATAAGTCCACTGCCTTGGAATTCTTCACAATGTAGCTCTTTATGTAGCTTCTAATAATTAGTCAAATTAGGTACATGAAATGAAAACTCCTTGAAATTTTTAGCCCAGGAACTCTAAACCTAAGTGATAAAATTGTCCTGGCACCTAAAATGACTCAGGTTAGATATAAGTTAACATGCACATACCCTTTAACTTATGTTTTTAGATCTACTTGCGTATAGGAAATAAAAAAACACTGTTATGAATGTTGGGCTATAGAAAACAAGGGAGATATTAGAGGTAGGGAGAAAACAGCAGTAACTGGGGACCTGTTAGTGATCAGAGTAAGTAAATAGCTATGGTGTGTTAAAGGGCTTATTAACATCTGCATTCTAAGCAGTAGCCGGATATACATTGGAACAGATAAAATTAGAAACCTTGGAAATGACTCACAACAATCATAGATAAAAGAATTTAAACCAGTATTTAGAAAACTAGAATTAAAATAGTTAAATTGACTTAGTATATTGTACTTAGGGATTATTTTTTGTCCTTTAGAAACTTCTTAAAATTATGGCATTTCAAAATTAAAGTGAAAAGTATCTAATTAGATCTAATATTTAAATTAAAATCATGTTTTCAAGAAATAAATTATGTAACTATTTCAGTGAATTTAGGTAACAAAATAGAATGTTAGAGAAGAAATTTTCTAGAGAAATTATCTTTAAAATAGCATTCAAAATAATTCATGTATATACTCTATCCCAAGAAGGTATAGCATAGCTTTCCACTCCTTAGGTGTGGGCTGTGATTAGTGGCTTCCTTCCAAACAGGACAGTATACAAAACAGAGTGGGGAGTATCTTGACAATAGAGAAACCTGATAAACCCAACCTTAGTCAGGTGATGAAGGTCATCAGCAACAGTGATAAGTTATATTGATAGTATATACTCTTGACAGGATGTGATAAGAATAGAACTTTATTTCAGTGGTCTTCCTCTCCAAAACCCATAGCCCATAACCCAATTCTAATTATGAAAAAAAAAACAAACACCAGACATATCCCAGTTGGGAGACGTTCTACAAAATAACTGACCAGAACTCTTTAAAACTGTCAATTCTATATCATCCAAAATAGAGAAAGCCTAAGAAACTGTCACAGACGAGAGGAGACTAAGGTGACATGACAACTAAATGCAATGTAATATCCTAGATGGGGCCCTGGGGCAGAAGGACATCAGGAAACTAAGGAAATCTGAATAAAGGCTATAGTTAGAAATAATGTATCAGAGAGAAAATGGCATCTAAATGGAAGCTGAGTCCATTTGTTTTTGTCCCTAACTCAGATACTTGGCTGATCTTCTGAAAAATAAACTGATAATTCAACAGAATCTTAGCTAATATGAAGTTTGGAATCCAAGGAGTACAGAAGTCCCTTAACATCGAGTGGTAAGGAGATTTTATAGGTTGAAAGAGAAGTACCCCAGGTGTGGCACCTGTGGCCACAGAGAGCCTGGTCAGAGATTGCAGCTCTACAACTCCCTCACCTCCTAGGGCAAAGAACCCCCAGAACCAGTTTGGGAGTGACTTGGATACACACACACACACAGAGCAGCACACCCATAGTTGCAGTGGCAAATGCAACAAGGAGAGTGCCAGAGAGAGGGGATGAGATTCCATTTGCACCTGAGTCAGGTAGAGACAGGACACAGTCAGCTGTGACTGTGAAAAACTTTTAGCTTTTTGGAGAGGTGGAGTGTATGGAAAGCCAGATACTGATTCAGTGCCACAGTGAGAGTGCCCAGAGAGACTTTTTAAAAGGGGAGCCAAGGCTGCTTGGCAGGGACCCCACGTGCAGTTGCCCTACCAGCAAGGGAAGAGGATTAAGGCATGATTTGTTCCCACTGAGTGCAGATGGGTGGAGAAATCAGGAAGATGTGCAGCCAGGGGATTTCTCAGGCCCAGCCCAGCACAGCTGGCAGCCGAGACTGAGCAGAGAGGAGAGTTTGGGACTGTGTCTGCTGTGAGGGCAGTGGACTGGGAACTAGATGGGTGGGAGTGGAGCATCTGAGATTATTTACAGCAGAACAGAGTTGCCTTCCCAAGGGAAGACGTAACCTCAGAGAAAGGAAGGCTGTGCCCAGCCCCCACCTCATGCAGGATTGCAAGCAGGAGAAGCTCAAGAACCCTCTGAAGGGTGCATATCTACAAAAGAATGACAGAAAGAGAAACACCTTCAGAGCCCTTTTTGAACTTCTCTCAGGGAGACAAAATACACTGGTTGCTAAGACCCTATTCCACTGAGGCCAGCAAGGTAAGGAGATTAGAAATTGGTGTAGTAAGGGGGAATCAGGGCCATGCCCAGCCTTGGCTAGCACACAGAGCCACCATTAGTACCAAGCAGGAAAGAGCTGAACCTCTTACACAAATTGGCCCCTTCCTTGAAATGGACAGCTGATTTAGCAGAAACTATACATTAATGGAAATAAGCTGGGACAGACCAAGAGGGTGGTACAGGGACAGGGGGAACACACCCACAACTTTCCCAGAAGAATGAACAAGGGAGACCCAGGGGCCCCATCTTCCCAATAGCAATAGAAGAGCCCTCTAGAGGCAAGTGAAGGTGATACAGTCAGTGCTGGATGAAGTGGGACAACCTGCCCCTGGACCTTGAGCTGATAAAATCCAGAGGTGGATCCAGAAAGAGAAGACAGAAGGAAAACACCAAACTCTACTGAAATGAATAACACCTTGTTCCTCTTCAGAATTTGTGTTATTTTTTTTTCTATTGCATAGACTTTTAAGATTTCTTTGGCATCAACTATATTCCAACTAATTCACTATTGTCCTTTATTTTGATTTTTATATTATTTTTATTTCAAATGTCATATCATACCCTTCCCTTGTCTTACTCCATTTTGTCTTCTTCCTGGCCTCTCCTATTTTTGTTGTAAATCTTATCTTCTCCCATGCTACACCTTGTTCCTATTTCTTACTCTTACTATTTCTCCTCTCTCTATCCTCTCAAAATCATTCTTCCTTCCCTTAGTCAGATCTCATGCTTTTCCCCTTTTTATACTATTCCTATTTTCTTTCCATCTTTGTAAGTTGTGGTTTGTTGGGCATTATGGTTATTGCTATTCTTCTTCAACTCTATTCCTATTCATTCACTACTTTATTTCAAATCTCATAGGTTACAGTCCCCCTGTCTTACTCATTTTGCCTTCCTCTTGCCCTTGCTTATTTGAGTTTGGAATTTTATTTTTCCCTTCCTTAGCCTGGATTCTATTCCTTACTCTCATTATTTCTCCTCACTCTAACCTTGCAAAATCAATTTTCCCTATTGTAGATGTCTTATATTTACTTTTCTCTTTCATATAATATTCTTATTCTCCTTCTAATTTTATTAATCTTTGCTCAACTGTCGTTGTTATTGACCCTGTTGTGGTTGTTCTGAAATTTTGTTCCTTTTGGTTCACTACTTTTTAAATTTTATTTCAAACCTCATGTTATACCCTTCCCCTTTCTTATTCCATTTTGCCATTGCCCTTCCCTGTATTACCTATGTTTTAAATTTTATATTCCTATTTTCTTCACCTTGTTTCTATTCCCTACTCTTACTCTATTTTTCTTTCCTTTTCCTGCTCAAAATCATTTCTCTATCCTTTAGTCATCTTATATTCCCTTTTCCTATCTTATAATATTCTTAATCTCTCTCCACCTTTATTACTCTTTGCTCAATTGCTGTTGATATTACTGAGGTGGTATGGGGGTTGATTGCTAGCGTAGGTTTGGTTTCTGGGTAGTATTGCTTTGTTAACCAGCAACTGTACAACAGCATATAAAATGCAATGGGGGTTGTCACTTCCAGTCAGCCAGCCAGATAGAGAACCCAGCAACAAATAAGCCATCAATAATCAAAGTCCAAGTACACCAAGAGAACTCACATAAATTGAATAAAGGGAAACCCTAGAGCATACAGAGCAGGAGATCAAAG